>NC_134403.1:91106918-91322031 GCF_038048845.1 Mixophyes fleayi
GGGTTAGGAACCGCCCTCCGGTTTAGGCTGTGAACACCGGCTGGTGTTCCCCGTAGCGTGTAACTAGTAGTTCCGTTAGTGCACCACATTTAGTTAGTCCTAGTGTTTGACTTAGTTGCGTTGCCGACCATTAGAACGTTGGTAGGGTCTGGTCGCCGTTGTAGTTAGTCCAGTTTTGTGGGTGCCATCTTAGTTCACGGAGAGCGTAGAGGGAGGCTGTGTGTTCTTGTCATCCGCAGGAGTCGGGAAGGTGCAGGAGAACCGGATCGGAAGTGGGAGTGTCCCGGTGAGTATCACGCTCGATTCCTCCTTTCGGTTAGGCCCTCACCGGCAGGTGTGTGAGGCACTTGAGGCGGGATTAGTCCTCGGATTAGTCTTGGCCTTCAGTGCCTGTAGTCCCCCGCGTCTTGGCAAGAACAAAGTGAGGAGGCGGCAAGGAGCTTGGACTGACCGTGTCCTCGTCCCTTGCCGTAGTCTCGGACAGCCCTTACTTGGTAGACTCGGTTTAACTGTGTGTTTCCCTCTTAGGTGTTACTTGCGGGCGTCCGGAGAAAACCCAAACCGGGACCGAGGTGGGATCCAGTCATCCACGCGGATCGTGGTAAATTCGGAGGTATTAGGAGTTAGTCGCCCTGTGAGGCACATCTCCTTTAGGGACCTTACAATAGACCCAGGGGTTTGCCCAGGGAGGGGAAAGACTGTGGAAATTAGACCTGGAATATAAGGAACAACTCCAAGGGGGAAGGGGGCTCATGCTGGGATTTCATTCATGAAGGTGCATCTAGTTTTGAATTATCGTTTTCTAACTAGTCTCTATATATGCAGCTGAGAGGGATCCATGGGTCGTGAAGTCTGGACAGCAGGTGACTATATCTCCTTAAGTTATTGGGGTAAGGGACAGATAATGTGGTAAACCTGCCTGGCATTTATTTACTGTGTGTACATAAGATTCTAGTGTTGTTTGAATGACAATAAATATACTGTTGTATGTTTATAACTGCATTTCGCCTGAGTGACCATACGAATCCTAGAAGGTGCTGGGTAGACTTCCCTGGCATAGGAAGGCACCTGTGGGTGGCCCAGCCAGCGTGAAGTGGGTAGCATTGGGCCAGATACACCCATTATCTTCACAGTCATGTATGAAGATAGGGGCAGAGTGGGAAGATAACAGATAAGGGAAAGTTGAAGTGCCACAAGGAAGACATACGGGAGCAGTGAAAATACACAACAATGGTGGGGGACACAGTTTAATATGTTTTACATATTACTATATACAGTAAAAATGTATCTAAAATTATTTTCCCACTGTCAGGATTACTAGCATGAACTCCAGAAAGATTGATGGTCATGGCTGATCAGGCTACAGCCTGGGGCTGTTGAGTCCCAGGGGGATGCTGCGCTGCCAGCATTCAATTTTGTTAACTTTTTTTCTGTAAATGGTGCGCTCGGTGGCTGTCTGACATTGGGGCCGCCCCTGGTCCAAAAGGGGCAGCCCCGACTGTCATTATGAAGATAGGCAGTCTGACAGCAAATTCCATGCTGTTAGCTGTTAGCTGCCTGTCAATGCAGCCACAGAGCTCCTAGTCAAGTCTTGTGAGATTTCCATTTCTCATAAGACTTGACTAAGCATTATCAACCCTTGTACTGACAGGCAAGTGTATTTCCTGCAGGCTGCCTGTTGTAGAAGATGAAGTCTGCTGTAATGAGCTAAGTGAGTTGAGGGGCGGGAAGCTGCAGGAGCGTGTAGGGGGGTCGAGAAAAATAGCTGCAGGGGGAGAGTAGATGCAGGGTGGAAGCTAAGGAAAATTGTTGCAGGGGAGGCAATGGCTGCAGGGGAGATTAAATAAAATGGCTGAAGGGGGTGACGGACATGGCTTGCATGAGAGAAATGGATGCAGGGTGGGAGGTAAAGAGAGTAGCTGCAAGGGGGGCATGGCTGCATGGGGGAGGTAAGGAAAATGGCTGCAGGGGGGTGAGAAAAACAGTTGCAGAGGGAGGTGAGGAAAATAGCTGCAGGGGGGGATGGATGCAGGATTGGAGGTAATGAATGATTGAGAAGGTATTTAAAATATAGAGCAGCTTTAAGCGACATGATCTCTTTATTGTATGGCGGTTACATGGATTCTCTCTGTGGTCTCAGTGATCACTAGAATACTAAATACTAGTGAGATGAGGCTGGTAGAGGTTTTTATTTGATTGACCACAAATGTTCAGATATTGCTTATATATGCCTGTACAATGGGGTAATTTTATAATAAAATTTTTGCATTTTTAAAACAGGACCCCAACTCTCCAGAGCCAGCGAGAAGACAACAAAGCTGCAAGAAGAAGCAAGAGAGAAGAAGAAGAGCAGGTAAGAGACAACACCACAATCTGTCTAAATTTGAACGCTGGAGAATGCCTCTGAACATTCATTTTCAGGAGTATACCCATATGCCTATACATGGGGAGGGGGCTACAGGTGTATTAACCTAGGGCGATCAGAACCCTCAATCAGGCCCTGTTGATAGTGTAAAAATAAAGTGTCTTTAGTAGGCAGAGATTCACAGACAAAGAATGGTGCAGTAATGATAAACAACAACACAGATCAAGGCAGCAGATATAAACAGCAGGACTGGCAATTATAGCTTGAATAACTCGGGAAGGCCACAAATGGTAACATAGTCCGTAGAGGCTGTACACACTAGCCGGATACCAGATCTAGCTCAGAGGCTGGAGAAGCAGAGAAGGCTAAAGGCACAAGATGTACCACAGTGTCAGAATACCTGGTAGACTCAGGAGGCACGAGGCACTGGGTGAACCATGTATGGCAGGATACTTGGTTTACTTAGGAGGCACGAGGTACTGGATGAACCACAGTGGTCAGGACTCAAGGTTTTGCCAGGATGCACGAGGCACTGGATAAATCCACGGGTTCATTAGGATGAGCTAGATAGAGGAGAGGAGAAAAAGTATTTCGATCACACCAGTGCCGAGCATCAACCCAATATATAAATGAAAAATAGGAAACAACCTGTGATATCCAACTAATTGGGGTGCACGTCTCGTTATATTATATACTGAAAAACTGAGAGAGAAAACGAATCTAAATCCACGGGTGTCAGAGTAGAAGAGGTTCAAACACAAAAGTCAGGAAAGCCACAAAGGTACCAAGAAATGAGCTGGAGCATAGTCAAGACCGGAGTCAGGGTCTGGGTCAGAAGATAAGCAGCAAAACCAAGGAACCAAGGAACAAACAGGGGTCGATACCAGGAAGTCAGACTGGGACAGGATGCAGGATACTCTGAAAGATCAGCAGCAGCAGCAGGCAAGACAACAATGAACTGCCACAGATTACTGGTAGAGGCAGTCTTAAAAAGTCAGTGAAACAGGTGTGGGTGCTGACTGGGAAAGGAGGTAACTCCTGCTAGTGAGGTGGAATGTACAATGGTGAGACAGCAGCACCTCTGGTGGTAGAGAGGTACTGCAGGCCAGATTTTTATAATGGCCAAGTCATTAACAGTCCAAACATAATTCTTAGCAAACAGAAGTTGCAGGAGGGATGATGTTGAAGTGCAGCCAAAGGGAGATCTTGACATACACTCTCAAAATCCTCAAAAGCTTCTGGAGGCCGAGGCTGTCCCTAGGCCCCTGACCGTTCATTTCAAACACCAGCACTTCTAAATTCCCACTTGGACCACTGCTGTTCACCCTGAAATTTAGTTGCTCTTTGGATTTACAAACAAGGGTCAAAAATTCAGCTGGAATAGACGGCCACAAGATTATGAAAGCCCCACCCACTCCCAGATCTTACAGTAAGATTTGGCTGATATTGTTCATTCAAGAATCTGTCCTGATGTGGATAATTTACTTCTAGCTTCATCTCCCCTAAAGACATGCATTATTAATTGTCTGTCTGTATTTGTTTATTAACCTTGCTCTAAAGAGATATAACGGTCAAATGGAAAGTTTCAATTGTGTCTTCTTTGTGTTCATTAACTGGGTCATGAATTTACAAATGGGTTGTCTACACATCTTTCCCAAGACATGATTCAGGCTATGCTCAAAATTCCTAGATCAAGCATAAAGTTTCACATGTCTTCTTTCCTGGGAATGGCAGGCTATCACTGTTGGATATTGAGATATTCCCAATTTGACTCTAATGGATGTATCTGGACCCTTACTGTCGGACAAGGGAACTGGAAAATGAAGCACTTGTACCCTTCAATAGAAACTTTCTGTGCTTAGCAATGTCAAATTACATTAACATTTTTCTGTCCTGAAAGAGATAATTTTGCTTTAGGAGTCACACAGAAATATGGGGATACACCATCCTCCACTGCACAATACTTTAGTGCAAGCTTTTTCCCCCTTGTATAAAAGCTGTGACAACTGACATTTATTTGGTAGAAGCCTTAAAGTAACCTCTCACCTCATACCTGTACCAACTCCTGACATTATTGCGTATGTTGACGGCAGGGCCGGACTGGCCACCTGGCACTTATGGCAAATGCCAGAAAGGCCGATGGCTGGATGGGCCGGCCCGACTCCTCCTGTCTTCTTGGTGGCTGGTTCCTCCCCAGGAACCAGCCACCTCTGCTGCGCGCTCCTCAGCTCCCTCCTCCGTTATGCTGTGCACTGGTGCACTGTTACACTGGTGAGTTTCCTGGGGGTTTTTTTGGGTTTTTTTACTGAAAAAGGGGGGTGCCGCGACTTTCGGGGGGGGGGGGGGCGGGTCGCGGGGGTGCCGCGATTTTCGGGGGGGGGGGTTGCGTTGGTGCCCTCATTCTCGTGCGGGGGGTGGAGTTAAGAGTGTGGAAGAGCCATGGGGTGCTGGGAAAGGGGGTGAGATAGCCAGGGGGTGCTGGGAAAGGGGGTGAGAGCCAGGGGGTGCTGGGAAAAGGGGTGAGAGAACCTAAGGGGCTGCTGGGAAAGGGGGTGAGAGAGCCGAAGGGGGTGCTTGGAAAGGGGGTGCGACAGCCAAAGGGGAAGAGGTGCTGTGAGAGGGGTGAGAGAGCCGAAGGGGGTACTAGGAGAAAGGGTGAGAGAGCCAGGGGGTGCTGGGAGAGGGGGTGAGAGCCAGGGGGTGCTGGGAGAGGGGGTGAGAGAGCCAAAGGGGGTACTGGGAGAGGGGGTAAGAGCCAAAGGGGAAGGGGGTGCTGGGAGAGGGTGTGAGAGAGCAGGGGGTGCTGGGAGAAGGGGTGAGAGAGCCAAAGGGGAAGGGAGCGCTGGGAGAGGGGGTGAGAGAGCCAAAGGGGAAGGGGGCGCTGGGAGAGGGGGTGAGAGAGCCAAAGGGGAAGGGGCGCTGGGAGAGGGGGTGAGAGAGCCAGGGGGAAGGGGGCGCTGAGAGAGGGGGTGAGAGAGCCAGTGTGATAGGGGGTGCAGGAAGAGGAGTGAGAGAGCCGGGGGGTAGAGGGTGCAGGAAGACGTGTGAGAGATCCCTCCTCGCCCAGCGCGCCCAGTAGGAGAACAGAACACAGGATGCCATAATCAGGTAAGTTCATATATTTTCTTGTGTGCAATATGTTTTTAACCATCCTTTCTTGAACTGGGGACACTACAGCGTATTCAATAATGTTTAACACTATGTATTGCTCATTATTGCGCTGTAATGTTTTTTGCATATTTATCTGTACAGAGATTTTTAATTAAGAGGAAAAAACATTGCTTGTCATAAATTTTATCTGTAATTGTGTCAATATATCTATTTTTGTTTGCATTGTAAATTATGTATTAAGCTGCTCTTGGGACTCACACTCAGTATCTGATATGCTGTACCAATTTTTATTTGTGAATGAGTTTTTGTCTGAGCTTTACTAATGATTTGGGGGGCACTACTATAGCATAATGTTATTTGGGGTCACTATTGTGGCATAATATGATTTGGAGGCACTGTTGTGACATAACATGATTTGTGGGCACTACTGTATAATATATGTTTTGGGGGCACTACTATGCCATAATATGATTTGTGGGCACTTCTGCATGACCAAATATGAATTGAGGGTAATGCTATGTGGCATAATATGACCTTGGGGCACTACGATGTGGCATAATATGAACTGGGCACACTACGGTGTGGCATCATATGAACTTCTGCCACAGGCAAGTCTTTCATTGTTGAATATGATGGGAGCCCAAAGAAGTTGCTCTATCGGGGCCCAAAATTCCTCTTGTCAGCCCTGCCTGTGAGACAAGGGGGTAGACGTCTCCAGGTAAATAATCTAAATGTTTCCTATCTAATCAAACTGATGGATCACATCCAATTATTTCTCACCCACCTCCTCTATCCCCCTTAATTTATATACTGTGTTATTTAAAATGAATAGAAAAGACGCATATCCAATTACTGTAGTAAAACAAAAATATTTTTCTCTGACATTTTGCTGTAGATGGAAATACTTTTAATGCGGCCGTGTGGGTTCAACTGATCATTCAATAGTTATGTTTTTTTTATATATATGTTAGTTTTATTTCATGTGGAATGATTCATGAAAATTCTGCCATTACTATTTAATTGAGGAAAAAGGGTACCTGTTACCTATATGTGTGTGTAAGTTAGAGATGGTCACTGACCCCCGTGTTTTGGTTTTGGATTCGGTTTTGGATCTGGATTACCGTCGTGTTTTGGTTTTGGTTTTGGTTTTGCAAAACCGCCATTGCGTGTTTTGGTTTTGGTTTTGGTTTTGTTTGGTTTTGTTTTGCTATTTTGTTGGAAAATACATGTTTTTGTGCCTAAAATAACCCAATTTAGTGCTACAACTGTTTTAGAGATAAGAAATCTAATTGTTGAGGTAATAAATCATCCAAAAAAACTGTTTAATTCTTCGTTGGTAGGCCTTCATTTATTCTACACACAAAACAGATTGTCTTCCTCTCCATCTATGCATATTGGCAATGCAGCCATCGTCTTTGGATGTATATTACACCCTACACTTATAGTTAAATATGTAAAGAAATAAAAAAAGACAGTTTGCTTTCTGTCTCTATAGGCCCCCCTCCACTTTTTAAAAAAAACAAAAAATTCAGCCATTATAGACTGTACAATATTAATTGACATGGAGAAAGCCAGTTTGGTTTCTGTCTCTCTAGGCCCCCCTCCACTTGTATAAAATACCAAAAAATCCAGCCGTTATAGACTGTACAATATTAATTGACATGGAGAAAGCCAGTTTGGTTTCTGTCTCTCTAGGCCCCCCTCCACTTGTATAAAATACTAATAAATTCAGCCGTTATATACTGTATAATATAAATTGAAATGGACAAAGGCAGTTTGGTATCTGTCTGCATCAGATCCTCTCTCCACTAGGAGTAAAATAGAAAACTATTCAGCCGTTATATAATCTAGAATATAAATAGAAATTGAGAAAGGCAATTTGGTATCTGTCTGCATCATAATCATCAACATCATCATTAGCGCCCTCGTCGCCTACACAAATCTCCCCCTCATCCTCTTCTAATTCCAAAGTGGCATCCTCAATTTGGGTATCACCGGCTACACTCGGGCTATTAAGGCCCACATCAGCAGAATGCTCACGATTAGACATCCCACTGTTGGATGGACTCTCCACAGGGATTGTTGTCATTTGTGAATCAGAGCAAATATTCTCCTGTAATGCCTCACTGTTATCTTGCAGCTCGGCTTTGACGCGTAACAGTAGTTGTGCACCAATTGTAGGCTGGGTAACTTTTTGGGATCTGCCACTAATAGCCAAAGGTGAAGGCCTCATTCTCTCTTTGCCACTGCGTGTGTAGAATGGCATGCTTGCAATTTTTTTTTTATCGTCACTTAACTTTTGCTCAGTTACACTTCTTTTTCGCTTCAATACAGTAAAATTTTTTTGGGTTTTTGTTTTTTGCACTAATTTGAAAACACTCTGTTGTTTGACATCGCCTTGGCCAGATGACGTACTGGGAACACTAACATCAGGACTGGTGACAGAACCTGGTTGCTCATTTAGATCATATGTGGACTGCTTTGAATCCATTCTGAGCGCAAACCACTGGGGAGTGCTAAAAATTATTGAGTAGATACTGCTGACAGATATGACTTTTGACAGCCAGAAATATTAATGCACAATTATGGGGGACACCCCAAAAACACTGAGGTGTGCAACAAATTATTGAGTAGATACTGCTGACAGATATGACTTTTGACAGCCAGAAATATTAATGCACAATTAGGGAGGACACCCCAAAAACACTGAGGAGTGCTAAAAATTATTGAGTAGATACTGCTGACAGATATGACTTTTGACAGCCAGAAATATTAATGCACAATTATGGGGGACACCCCAAAAACACTGAGGTGTGCTACAAATTATTGAGTAGATACTGCTGACAGATATGACTTTTGACAGCCAGAAATATTAATGCACAATTAGGGAGGACACCCCAAAAACACTGAGGAGTGCTAAAAATTATTGAGTAGATACTGCTGACAGATATGACTTTTGACAGCCAGAAATATTAATGCACAATTAGGGAGGACACCCCAAAAACACTGAGGAGTGCTAAAAATTATTGAGTAGATACTGCTGACAGATATGACTTTTGACAGCCAGAAATATTAATGCACAATTATGGGGGACACCCCAAAAACACTGAGGTGTGCAACAAATTATTGAGTAGATACTGCTGACAGATATGACTTTTGACAGCCAGAAATATTAATGCACAATTAGGGAGGACACCCCAAAAACACTGAGGAGTGCTAAAAATTATTGAGTAGATACTGCTGACAGATATGACTTTTGACAGCCAGAAATATTAATGCACAATTAGGGAGGACACCCCAAAAACACTGAGGAGTGCTAAAAATTATTGAGTAGATACTGCTGACAGATATGACTTTTGACAGCCAGAAATATTAATGCACAATTATGGGGGACACCCCAAAAACACTGAGGTGTGCAACAAATTATTGAGTAGATACTGCTGACAGATATGACTTTTGACAGCCAGAAATATTAATGCACAATTATGGGGGACACCCCAAAAACACTGAGGTGTGCAACAAATTATTGAGTAGATACTGCTGACAGATATGACTTTTGACAGCCAGAAATATTAATGCACAATTAGGGAGGACACCCCAAAAACACTGAGGAGTGCTAAAAATTATTGAGTAGATACTGCTGACAGATATGACTTTTGACAGCCAGAAATATTAATGCACAATTAGGGAGGACACCCCAAAAACACTGAGGAGTGCTACAAATTATTGAGTAGATACTGCTGACAGATATGACTTTTGACAGCCAGAAATATTAATGCACAATTATGGGGGACACCCCAAAAGCGCTGGGGAGTGCCAAATATGAAGAAAAAATAATAAACCTCTATCCTCCTCTCTGCACTAGCGATTTTGGTTAGAGCAATTGCAAGAACAATATGGTATTCTCTGTCCCTGCTCTAATTAGCCCATGACTACACCCTGCTCTCTCCCTCTGTCAAATGGCGATGGATTGCTGTGGAGGCGTGTATTTATAAAGTTGAAGTATCGCGAGAACCGAGTCCCGAGATCCGACGACGTCACAATGACGTTCGGCCTCGATTTGGATTCGGAATGGGCGGGAGAGTACCGAGCTGCTCAGCTCGGTACTCGGATACCCAAAGTTCGGGTGGGTTCGGTTCTCGGAGAACCGGACCCGCCCATCTCTAGTGTAAGTACTCTGTTCGTTGTTGCTATTTTGTGGGAGATTTGAAAAAAGCGAAACATTGTTTCCTACAGTGGCGTCTGTATAATTGGTGGTATTGCTGTAGTATGGGGTGGCGTGCTGGTGGCAATGTTGTAGTGTGTTTGGTGCTTAGTATTGCTAATAAGTAGGAGAGGGTATTGCTATAATGTGGGGGGTGACGCTGGACGCTGTAATGTGGGGGGTGATGCCGGTTGCTGTAATGTGGGGGGTCATGCTGGACGCTGTAATGTGGGGGGTGATGCTGGACGCTGTAATGTGGGGGGTGATGCTGAACACTGTAATGTGGGGGGTCATGCTGGATGCTGTAATGTGGGGGGTGATGCTGGACGCTGTAATGTGGGGGGTGATGCTGGACGCTGTAATGTGAGGGGTGATGCCGGTTGCTGTAATGTGTGGGGTGATGCCGGTTGCTGTAATGTGCTGGTGATTGATGTAGTATGAGTGTGTGTGGGGGGTTATTTATTGCTGTAATTTGGGTACTAATAATGTATTGTCATGGTATTTTTTGATGTAATTGGGGTGCTAATAATGTAATGTTGAGGGTCATTAGGAGAAATAAATACCCCCCCCCCACACACACACTCACTCATACTACATCATGTTGTAGTGTGCCAGCATCCGTGTGCAACAATATAGTGCATGGAGCTCACAACACGTGGGCCTGTGTGCTTTAAATGAGGGGAGGGAAGCACAGCGGCGATTTTTAAAGGTGGGGGGCTGCGATTTTCACACTGTGCCTAGGGCACCAAGGACCCTAGCACCGGCGTTGACAGCAGAACTTTATGGAGTTTTGCAAGAACACACACACTTTGTTTGCAAAACAGCCAATTTATCCTCTGACCACTCTAGATAATCTTGCTGCATTCCAAAACAAAGACACGGCATTTGAAAAGGCATGGATGTCTTTTGTTGTACCTTGCAACTTACAATCTCTAGAAATCAGCAGAGGGCCCGCTACTGGCTCCAAAGGCCTTGATCCCATAGCTTGCTTGCATACACCAAGAGGTGATATACTTGAGAAAAGAATAGATGGTTTGATTATGAACAAGGTTTAGTTTGCAGCGGGATTCACATCCATCCCATAACAGCATTGTCACATTTGTCTTATATGTGTGACCTACAATGTTGGTAACTCTGAAAAGACACAGCAAGCTACACAGTCTCTGCTCTGGAGCCCATTTCTAAATGTACAAATTAATTTAATCCAGATTAAAAAATGGTGTACTCTGGAAACTTTCACTGCTGGAAACAAGCACTCAGGGCTGTAGGATGCTTGTCAATGTGTCGAGAACAAGGTGAAGAATGATTCATCTGACTATATCACCTTCCTCCACTGCTCAATAGTCTAATGCCCATTGAAGTTGCTTCTCTGTTTTGAGTTGCACTTCAAATTAATGCTTTGATATCACAATCCTTGATTAGGCATTTTCACCCACTGTTGCCCTTTGCTGATAAGGTTTTCCATCTGCGTTTTGTGAATCATTTACAAGTTGAGCTGTGATGATTACGGAAACTCCTGACAAACGTACCTCAGCAATCACCTATCTTTCAAAGTCACAGAGATCTTCACATGCAGTCACGCTAGCCATAATTATAGGCAACCAGGGCTGACCGTTTCTTCATACATGGCGCTGACGATGTTGTGAAGTTATTTGCTTAATTAACACATGAGCCAGACCTGTGTGGAAGCCCTTGGTTTAAATATGCTGAGTGTCCCTTAACTACCCAGTTGCTTCCATTTTTGTCTACTACCTGTATATACAGAAAAGGGTTCAAATTGCCTGAGTAATTGCCTATAGCTCTAATGAACATGAGATCCACCACTAACAGAAATTGCCAGTACTTCCCATGTAAGGACTATTTAATAGCTTGTAAGGGACTGAGAGAATTAACACATAGGGCCTGATTCATTAAGAAATGTAAAGCAAAAAAAGGAGTAATTTTGCACCTTGGCAAAACCATGTTGTATTGGAGGGGGATGTAAATTTAAAATGTGATGAGAGATTTATAGCTGAGGTAGGGTTTGTCCTAGGTCAACTTTATATTTCAGTGTGAAAATAAAGCTATCAAGTATTTGTGTGCTACATGAAAAAACAGCCAATATTTAACTTATGTGCAAAATATTAAACTAATTTGCACCCCTTGCATTGTTACATGGTTTGTCCAAGAGAAAATTTTCTCCTTTTTTTTGCCTTACTTTTCTTAATGAAACAAGCCCATTGTGTGGAAAAGAGATCCTGGACCGAAGGAAATACTGTAACTAAATGGTATATCTTCAAATAACTACTTCTGCCTTATGTTTAATTTGCTATGACAAAAATGGACCAAGCTCAGGACGGAACAGTTACTGTAATGTGTCTATAGGAACTAATCTAAACTTTACAATGAAACATTACATGCTGGTGGTTATAAATTTCTAGAGTAAGCTCTTAAGAAGGGTTTTATTTTAATGGTGCAAGAATGGCATATCAGTGGTTATCCATATATTCTTCCTGGCATCAGACGCATCCAAACTTTGTCCTATTGGAGGATGAGAACTTTTAAAAGAAAAATGACCTCCTGGGAACAAAGATTATCCATTCTAAATCCATTTTAAACAACATGAAATCTCTATATCAGATTGCTCTCTGATGAATTCATCTGTATTTTGTTTTTAATAAAATGACCCGATATGTACTCATAGTCCAGTCACATAAATCCCCATACACACAATCCTTAAAACAGTATCAAGGGATTTGGATCTAGATCGAAACAATATTATTTACTGATTTTGACTTTTGTATATATTTAATTTGTTTTCTACCAAATCTCTTATGTTTTCCAACAGATACATTTATATACATTTTGCATAATATTTTGCAAATTATTGTGAAGTGTGCATGCACCCAGCATATATAACGTGTTTCTGCTGCATGTATGAGTTTTAAGAACACAGGAAAATATATGGGCAAAACAACTCACATGACCTTGTTTGATAGAGGCGATTCCTGTATTTACATAGGTACATTATATGTTTGGCCACATCTGTTAATTATTGAATTGAGGTGTTTCAATCAGATCCGTTGCCAGAGGTGTATAAAATCAAGCACCTAGCCATGCAGTCTCCATTTCCAAACATTTGTGATACAAAATGAGTTGTTCAGAAGAGCTCAGTGACTTCAAGGGTGGTACTGTGATAGGATGCCACCTTTACAATAAGACGCGAATCTTCATCCCCGCTGGATATTCCACTGTCAACTGTAAGTGATATTATTAGAAAGTGGAAGCGTTTAGGAACAACAGCAACTCAGCCATGAAGCAGAAAACCACGTAAAATCACAGAGTTGGGTTACCGACTGCTAAGGCGCATGGTGAGCAAAAGTCGCCAACGCTCTGCTGATTCCATAGATGAAGAGCTCCAAACTTCCACTGGCATTAATGTAAGCACAAAAACTTTGTGGAAGGAGATTAATGGAATAGGTTTCCATGGTCGGGTAGCTGCATACAACCCTCACGTCACTGTAACGGATTAGCTGGATTCAGTACTAATCTTGATTAGCGCTGGCTTATCTGAGGCGCGAAGTCTAACAAACTCCCCGGTGTACACCAAGAACCGCCGCAAGGCGGGATGGATTTACCTGCCAGGAGACGCATGTCGCGGTCCTCAGGCTTGCCTCAAGATGTAGTATGGTGGATGGAGCAGCGGATAGAAGCATCGTGAAGGAATCCGGGTGCGGTACACAGACTGGAGGCAGAGAGGCGTCAGACAATCCGGGTTAGGGTCACAGGCAATCAGAATGTTCAGCAAGCCAGGTCGGTAAACAGGAATAGCAGAGAAACGGAGTAGAGAGTGGAACGTCAACAATCCGGGTCAGGGTCACAGGCAAACAGAATGGTGAACAAGCCAGGTCGGTAAACGAGAGCAAGAGATCCAGGAAGGTGAAACTAGCAGGGACTGGTACACAGGAGAGGCTTCACAGGGAGCAGGTACAAGGATTATCCAAAGGAACAGGAGCCAGGAACCAGGTAAGTTGCTCTGACACTCACCGAGTATCAGAGTGGGTTTTAAATAGTAAGCGCTGTTCAAATTCCCCGCCCCGAGTTTGCGGTCATGTGACCACCGAACCCGGAAGTGTAGCTTCCGGGACCGACGGCGGGGAAGCAAAATAAGGTAAGTTCGTGAAAATCACCAAGACCCATGCAAACGTTGGATTGAGTGGTGTAAAGCACACCAACAGTGGACTGTGGAACAGTGGAAATGTTTTCTGTACAGTGATGAATCATGCTTCTCTGTTTGGCAGTCAGATGGGTGAGTCTGGGTTTGGCGGATGCCTGGAGAACGTTACATGACTGACTGCGTTCTGCCAACTGTGAAGCTTGGTGGAGGAAGGATAATGTTATGGGGCTGTTTTTCAGGGTTTGGGCTAGGCCCCTTATCTCCAGTGAAGGGCAATCTTAATGCTTCAGCATACCAGGTCATTTTGGACAATGCTATGCTTTCAACTTTGTTGCAATAGTTTGGGGAAGGTCCTTTTCTTTTCCAACATGACTGTGCCCCAGTGCACAAAGCAAAGACTACAAAGATATGATTTGATTTGATCAGAGTGAAAGAACTTGACTGGCCCGCACAAAGCCCTGACCTCAACCCCATTGAACACCTTTCGGATGAATTGGAACAGAGATTGTGAGCCAGCCCTTCTAGTCCAACATCAGTGTCTGACTTCATAAATGTTCTACAGAATGAATGGGCACAAATTCCCACAGAAACACTTTTACATCTTGTGGAAAGCCTTCCAAGAAGAGTGGAGTATAGTGAAGTGAAGTATAGACAGAACATCAGAACAATAGAAATAAAATAGGGAAACAAACTGGTCCCAATGGCACCACATACTACAGCCCAACCTACACAAGCAGTCAGCCCATCCAAATTTCCCTATTTGTCTACCTAGTGCATTTAAAGGTGCATGATTACTTCACGGTCCTTGTAACTGCTCCCAGAAAATCAGTGTGCACCTAGTTTTGTGGATACACATGAAAATGTGCATGGTGGAAAGAGTGAAACGTCACTTCAAAGTCCAGCCTACTACCACTTTAGGACCACTCACTTTTTTCCTTTAAACATTTGAGTTTCTCTCCTAAAATACTGATCAATTTAGCTTCATTTATGGTTTAAATGTATCACTGAACGGATAAGACATGGGGGTAAATGTATGATCCTCCGATTTCTGGCTTGCCTTTACAAGCCATCGCCGCTTTAAATTTTCACTGCAAAGTCGTCGATTTCCGGCGATTTGCAGAAAACGGAGATTCATACATTTACCCCCAGAACTGTATTTATTACATGTGTCATTTTAGTGTGTTTGAAGCTTTTTATTACATTGGTTGGAGTGTACTATGAAATGCCCTGTCCTGCAGAAGTCCAACTTGATGTTATACCAAATGGTGCCCTTCCCTGACTAGCTACCTTTAGAGAACATGGCATTGACAACTTAATTCAGTAGTGATGTAATTCAGTAATCCAAAACCCCATTGTATTAACCATTCATTCCTTCAGTGCTTACTCTATTAATTTATATTTAAGTAAATTTTTTGGGATTATTATGGATCCCCAATATCCATATTTGATCATAATCATACATGACGAATATTTCATATCAGAGCCTGAATTTATATGGTTTGGTAGGGCAACTATTTATTTTTCTGTTTTATTTTTGGGGGGCTTTCAAAAACAGTTTAAAATGAAAATGTTTTGAATAAAAAAGTAAAAAAATAGAATGCTGCTACCGTAGAAAAAAAGGAACATTGATATGCAGCACATATTTTACTGCAAGTATACATATAGCTGCATGCCTCTTCCACATCTTGCAGAATTTTGGTCCATAGCAGGTGTTAGTGAGCAAAGCTCCATTCTACCCATGTCTGGCCAGGTCTACCCATTACGTTTACCAATATTCAATGTTATTTTGTCACATTAATTGATGCACAACTCTAAAAGCAGGCACAGTCATGGAGCAATAGAAGCAGTAAGGAAAGTCTTCTGGGTATACTTTACCTTCAGAAATGGCCCCTGTGTGCACATTTTCTGTATTACGCTGCATATATACTGTAAAGTCATTTGCAAACTGCAAACAATATAGGTATGCACTGCTTTTTCATTTGGGTGCACCTAAAAATGTTAATGGTGTAAACAGTATATGGTTGCTTTATGGTCCAGCGTGCTACTACTTTAGGACTACCCCTTTCATTAATTTCAACTTTTACATTTCAATAAATACCCATTGAGCTAGCCTTATATTTGTCTGGTACTCTCTAAATGGAATTTGGAGCATTACCGGTTTTTGCATTCCATGTGAATAAATGAAGTAACTTGTAAGACCCCAGTGATGATAATATATGGATAAATTCTTGTAAATAGTATCTGTATAATCAGTGAATACTGATGTCATCACTTATAATAAGTGAGTTCATCAGTGAGTCATCTGTTATAAGGAATAATGCACCATCTACTGAAATGTATTAAAATGATAGAGCTCCACAGAGACCTCTAATATCCATGTAATTTACAGTAACAAGTGTATTATCCTTTATATAAAGTCTGGAGACTGGTTGCCAACTATCTCTAATTTCCCAGGATATTTCCACGTTTTAAAGATTTGTTCCTGGCTGTGTCAATGGAAATGTCCCTATTTTCCATATTGACCAACTGCACAATAACATTGCTTTATTTTATACATGTTAGATGTTAGATGCAAGTGCTATTTATTCTTATAACCCTCTGTTAAAAAAAAAAAGATTTCTGGGCTCGCATTCTGAATTTGAACTACTAGCTTTGTATATACAGTTAAGAAATTCATCTTGATAAGACTTCACCTTTGTTCCTAAATTATTCTGTAACAGTTACCCGCTTGCTAATCATACACAGATTCTGGTAGGTAAATTGGTAACCCGGTCAATCATTGCTCTGTCACCATACACTGTCATCTCTGTGAGGAGCACCTCTGTGACCGGCTGAGGAGGTGGGGCAGGGGATGCGGGTGGTGGATGAGGGGTGGCAATACAATCCTCCATCTGGTGACACTAGGACAAGGAGTGGCCCAGAGTACATTCACCACCTCCGGCATCTCTATGAGGAGCGCCTCTGTGACAGGCTGTGGAGGTGGGGCAGGGGATGCGGGTGGTGGATGAGGGGCGGCAATACAATCCTCCATCAGGTGACACCAGGTCAAGGAGTGGCTCTGAATACATTCACCACCTCCGGCATCTCTAGGAGGAGCGCCTCTGTGACAGGCTGTGGAGGTGGGGCAGGATGAGGGGTGGCAATACAATCCTTCATCAGGTGACACCAGGTCAAGGAGTGGCCCAGAGTACATTCACCACCTCCGGCATCTCTATGAGGAGCGCCTCTTTGGTAGGCAGTAGGATAGACCACTGACTGGGTGGAGTTAATGTGAGAACAGGTAACGGCCTTATCACATTGATAAGATCCAGCAAAAAAACAAAAAACCTCACCTCATGGCATGAATGCCCCTGAATGTACTGTGTCTCGGTTGGCTGGGTGCATTGTGTGCACAGTCCAACCAGTGCTTCATTGCACCATTTGTCTCAAATAAACCTGATCCATCTGTAGTTATCATTGTAGTGTGCATTGGTGCATTGTGTAGTGTACATTGTATTCTCCATTACAGACATGCAAATACAACCACTACTTCACAATTTTTTCCATGTGATCCATGAAAGTTATGCCCGCATTTCACAGAAACATGGCCAAATCCAACAACCCTACTTCCCCACCTAACCTCCCATACCCCACCCACTTCCAGATCCACAAGTCAGGAGGGCCCTGCAGTCAGGGCAATTGGGAGTTATGCACTCATCCATTTCTCATGGTTATTTTGCAGTTGTAATTTCTGCATGTAATTATAAGGGAAGAATGCAAACATGGAAGGTAAGCTAAATTACTTTTTTTAATTTAAAAGATGTATACAAACTCCAATAAATTAACCTCCTGGTTACATCCTCTCTGGCCTCCTGAGATAAACCTGTCATTGAGTCAGGAGGTGCCAGAACTTGGAGGTCTCTGAGTTCAACAGCAGGAATACCATCACTTCCACAAGTATTTTCAAATGTCAAAGTTCCAAACCGAAAACACTGGTAAAAGGAAACCTTGAAAGGTAATGCAGAAAATGACATCCTTTTATAGTACGAGATGCCGATTCATTGTCTTTTCCAAGGATTAACTGCAATTGCTTGTCTTCAGCCACTGTACTAACATCCAAAGATATATGTGTCCCTTATCGATCTGTTTTGTACTTTCCTGGAATGTGTTTAGCTCTAGAAATTGCTAGACATTTTTCAAGGGGGTCATAGTTTGGATAATATTCATCTTGACATGGAATGAGTTTGAAACACAAAGTAAGTTCCTTAGGACTTCAGGACAGATATTGGACTTACACAGAAATACATACAATGTCAGTGCTAAGGAGGAATAAATTAATTGCTGTAAAGAGAATTGAGATATTTGGAAACTGAAGGTCTCTTCACTTGCACACATTGACCCATTGTGTGACACGGCACTCCTCACACATAACATAGCAACACCAGTGAAAGCGACAGTTGCAACGTTCCCTTCGTGTCTGCATTAGAATATTGTGGCCCCGTCCACAGCATAGGCTGGCACAACTATCCATCTGGTGGCTTGTCTTATTGCAAACTCGCCCTTGGGTTCCAGGGGAGTCTACCAGGGGGTCTTTCTCACAGAAGTCCGGTGACTTCTCAAAATAGACAAGCTCACGAGCCAGTCGCTTCTTGTTGAGTCGCGGGTGGAAGGCCCCACTGTTTTTATTACGAGAGTTCACAAAGACAGCACGTTGCAGCTTTTCCCGTAGCAGTGTGCTAACAGCCCGGAAATCAGGAGTCACATGCCAACACGTCTTAAACTGACAACTTCCAGATGTTCCGTGGCATTTACATCTGCGCTTCATGTTCTCTGTCACTGTCTGGAAATATAGGGTGAAATTAGTTATTTGTAAGAACTTGCTAATCAAATAATTTCATTACTATAAAACAATATAGTATGTATAATACATATATATATATATATATATATATATATATATATCTATGTATATATATAGATATAGATAGATATATATATATATATATCTATATATATATATATATATATAGATATATATATATATATACATAAACATATACACACACACATATATACATATATATATACACACATACACATATATATATATATATATATACACACACATATATATATATATATATATATATATATATATATATATATATATATGTATATGTACACAGTATATGGATGATACCAATTAATGCCTAAATCAATTCATAGATTTTGCAAGATTTCAGGGCACATAGGTCCCTTGTTAAGGAAAGATTTACCCTAACCCTTTGTCGAAATTAAAATAAGGAAATAAGGTAAACAAGACCTGACGCGTTGGGTATTTTTGTCCAGAAAGCTTGCAAAATCTAAGGAATTAATTAGCCATAAAAATGTATAGTTATTTTACAATTTGTTGCTATTTACTCCTAAATTGATCCTGAAGCTAAAGCTAACCACACAAGGGCTTAAACTGCTGAAAACTGTGATCTGCAGACGTTTTCCAACGACATATACTAGCACACCCACTAAGGATCCCATCAATGCAATCAGATTCTTATTGAGGCATAATTATCATGTTTGGGACACACACTGTGATATTGAGCCAGATGTGTTGCTTAGATCAGATAGATAAAATATGTGACTCCAACCATTAGGCAAAACTCTGTCTAGAAAGGGTGTTACCCTCGTTGCTATGCCAGCTTATTGCTCTTTCTCTCCACGTGAACTTTCCTTCTCCTTTCTCTCTCCTTTTTTCCCTCCTCAATCTCCTCCCTGTTTCTCCTGACCTCTCCCTGTTCTCCCACCCTTCCCCCTTTCCTTCTTCTCTGATAAATGTTAAAATGTGCATAGTTGATGACACCTACTAGACAGTCGTTTTCATTTTATGACTGTATATTTATAGGTCAAGACTACTGCATACTTGCCAACTCTCCCGGAATGTCCAGGAGACTCCCGCATTTTGTGAGAGTCTCCCGGACTCCCGGGTGAGTGTGGCAATCTCCCGAATTCTGCCCACTTCACTAGGAAGTGCCCCACTTCCTAGTGAAGTGGGCAGAATTAGATTCCAAAAATGATGCGATTTTGGCCACCCCGCCCCCTCACGCCCACCTCCACTGGCTGGCTCCCGGAAAAGAGCCGAAGAAAGTTTGTAAGTATGGACTACTGTGGATTTTATATACTGCCCTACACAAAGCAACTTGTCCTTTGTTTGTTTATTACCATTACTGGCTTGTCTTTCTTTTTATTTATTTTGCTATGTCTCCAATAAACAGTATTTAAAAAAAAAAAATAGATAAAATATCTATCTATTCAAATGCAAGTTCTCGTGATTTTATAAACCATAAGTAACACGAGAGAAAAAATGTATGAGTCAGCAATTCATCAGTTGCTCTATGATGCCTCTTTTTGCTTCTCCTCTTAATTTGAATCGGTGCAATAACATAAAGCAGATAGACAGCAAAATAAAAAGGAGATAAAGAAGCCACAGGCACAAAGCAAAGACAAAACTCCTGAGTATTGCATGGTCTCAGTGGATAGGGGCGTGGCATGGGTGGGTGGAGTGTGGTCTGTGCAGAGTGAGGTGTGGCCTAATTTGTGCACATTTTGGGGGGTATGAAAATAGTCTCTTAAAGATGATGGGCCATTTATTAACAATACATTTGGTCTATAAAATCATATATATGAATAAAGCATATTAGGGAAGGTAACACACTTCACTTTGTACAGTTTTATAAATACTTTTGGTAACAAAATTTGGAGTTAGCCAACAAAATAGAAATAAAAAAGACAGTTTGCAGAGCAGTGACTTACAAAATCAATATTACTCACTAGTTTCTGTCATAAATTGTCGGAAAAGTCATTTTTAGCGATCAAACTTTTATGGATTTCTACATAATCATAATGGGTTTAGTTTACTGAATATCTAGAATATTGCACAAAATAGATTGTCAATAAATTCAAAAAGTTAATCACAAAGTAAAGTTCAATTGGTGGACATTTAGGGGCCTATTTATGATTGTTTTTCCCACTGCTGCAAAAAGCTGTCATTTATTGCCCTATTTTATGGCGATAAAACAATGGTTATCGCACATCATTATAAAATAAATATTGCCAAGACAGCTGAGCTTTATATAAACAGCAATACATATAATACGTAGCTTATATTATATATGTTTTTTTGTCAGAAATTAATAAGCACTATTTATTTTTTAATGCCTCTGGTTACACCATCCTGTGATACCTATTAGATATGCTCTCTCATACATAAATATGGGGGAGTATATGCTGATGACACTTAACAGGGGCAGAGTTTTTGCTGCCAATAGGTCTGTTTGCTCTTTAATAAAAAGGGGCCTTAGCCCTCATACACATGAGCATTAAAATCAGGTGTTACGTTCATAAAGCATGGTAAACTCCAGTATAGTAGAAAAAGTAATGACTGCTAATGGACCCGTGCAATCGCACTTTGTGAAAAGCGTTCAATTCGCTTTGCGTCAATTTTAATGTTGCCTCAGCGTTCATGAGTGTTGATGCTTACAGCAATATAATGAAGATCTAGGGGAGAGCTCATTAATATAAGTAGGACCTTGTGTCCTGGAGATTTCTGTAGCATATTACACTTGCTGTATAGAGTCAGAACTTATCATGAGAGTATCAGTACCTGTCATGTTAAACTCTCTACCATGGGTACATCCAGGAAACACATTTTGATAGACAGCATGGTGGCTAAGCAGCTAGCACTTCTGCCTCATATTACTGAGGTCATGAGTTCAATTCCCGACTATGGCCTTATCTGTGAGGAGTTTGTATGTTCTCCCCGTGTTTGCGTGGGTTTCAACCGGGTGCTCCGGTTTCCTCCCACACTCCAAAAACATACTAGTGGGTTAATTGGCTTCTATCAAAATTGTCCCTAGTGTCTGTCTGTGTGTGTTAGGGAATTTAGATTGTAAGCTCCAATGGGGCAGGGACTGATGTGAGTGAGTTCTCTGTACAGTGTTGTGGAATCAGTGGTGCTATATAAATAAATGGTGATGATGATGAATGCAAGTTTGTGGCTATATATCCCTAACTCTGCTCCATCTTGTTACTCCATTACTGATTATGCTGATCATAGGCAGAATACAAAATGCAGTTTCTTAAAACTGTAATGGGATTTTTACTTCAAACTACAATTAAAATAAATCCTTGCCCTTTCCCCAAGGGGTCCTGATTGGATAGCTACATGTATAGTGCTGTAACAATCATCTGTCTTCTTATTCCGTGCATTAGAGCCCTCCATCCTCTGGACCTTAGGAATGATTATAAAGAATAATCAGCAAGGGTCCATAGTTATTGTAATTACAGGGTCCCAGCAGAATTCAGCAAATGATGGGTGTCCCATGGAGACAAATAGCTTTAAATATTTGAATATATATTTCAATATATTTCATTTAGTTTCATATCATATGTGTCCTCATTAAATAACCATGCCTATCATATGCCGATGATCATTCAGTACCTGCCTCCCCACGCGGTTATTGTGTATCCTCATTCTTGCTTGAATATCTCTTGGTGACTCTCTGGAGTCCAGAAAATCCCTGGAAAATTTCTCTCCAAATTCCAGCTCATGCTTGCAGCCGCCCCATTCCCATGTATCCTGGGCACTGGGCTCAGGGGTCTCCCGTAGCAGTGGGGTCAAGTCTCTAGGGAGACCCCTCACCTTGGACAAAGCTTGGAGCTGCAACTGGTTCAGCTTCAGACGTATCTTCTCCTCAGTTCCCCGGCGTTTCCATTCACACCCGCAACCCTGCAGCTTGCCCAGACTACAAGCTGTGGCTACTGAATGCATGACGCCCGCTGCCAGTAATGAAAAGGCAAAGGCACTTTCCCGAAAACCTGGAGGAAAGAAGAACAAAGTATGATAACCTGCCGTATATGTGGCTGTATTGCTGTACCAAGTATTCTTGAAGGAAAATGTGTGTCTAATTGACTATTTCAAACTATGGAAATTAAACATAATTTTACAATTATAGAGTCCAGGCAAAGAGAAGACACAGCAGTGTCTGACAATAATAGGAGATGTTTCCATCTATGACTGGATGATGCAGAATTAATATCGTTGCACAACCAGGACTACTTTATAACAGAGTTTGTCAACTGGTGCTACATGACCTTCCAGTGGCACCTCAGACAAATTCAAGGGGTAATTCAATGTATCTCAATATAATGCACAAATTATAATGTTCATATATGTATTATCTCCTGTAAATAATATCACTGAGTTCTGAAGTAATTGTTTATCTTCTGTGAGTTCTAATGTCATTACTGAAAACAAAAACATTGACGTATGTAAATGGTTATATTATTATTGTTTCCATAGAGTTATCACTATGTGTCAGACACATTAATAATCTAATGCAAATGTAACTAATCCAGAATATTGCTTGGAATTGTGATCTGCCAACTCTGCCCATTACTTTGCCCATTATTTGAACACATTTGTATCCCTTAGTGTGTGGGCAGATTGAATGAAGCAATCTTTATACTAAGCATGCTCAAAATCTCAGATATGTTCATCATTCCACATGTGTACAAATGGTTCAATGAACACATATCTACTTCCTGAGCATTAACATTAATGGGTATGTGATAAAAAGGTTTAGAAACCTTGTCTTATGATAGAGGTAACCAATCTTGTGGCTAATTGTTCAGAAACACCATTATATGCCAGCGATACTGGCAGAGGTCCTCACTATTGAAGGACGTTGTTATAGTACACATAACACAGTGGCCACCTAGAAAATAAACTTGTCTTGCAGCATTATCATATGGGAGATTTTTCATTCTTAGCACACACTGCTAAGTGCATAGGATCTCAATTGTTTTGGCAGGGAAAAGGACAAATGTGGTCAGTACCTGACAATAGTACATTAAAGTCCATTATGAAGGTGCAAACTGGTCAATTCAGATAACAAAAAATCAGAAATGAGAACCTAGCACAAATATTTTAGCTTAAGGTATTGATTAAGCTGGTAGCTTGAATCAATAATTTGTGTCAATGCAAGTTTGTGGCTATATATCCCTAACTCTGCTCCATCTTATTACTCCATTATCTCCCACAGGAGGTTACAGCTGCCCGATGGCCAGGAATTACTTTATTCTATTGCAATCAAATGTTTACTATCACTTGCTACAAGTGTTTGTGAGATATAGTTAGTTATACAAACTTATACACCAGGAGATCATAATATGGGTACAAAAGAAAGGGTTAAGCTTCATGATTATGTCTGCCTGGTATATTAAATGCATCAGTTATTCAAGATCCCTACTTACACTTCTTACTTGTACATGGGAATTTCCCAGCAGAAGCAGCTGTCAATAATAAGCTTCTATTCTATTTTATATACTTTGCCTTACTAACATTATCCTTATTGGCTATGGTTCAATATGCTTTCAGGCTGCTTACTGATGATGGAAGAGTTGGTGTTATTCCAAAGGTACCTTTAATGTGGGGAAGTTTTATCGCACTTTAAGAATGACAATACTTTTTCCTTATTGTTTGCATTTTCTTTAACTCTATTACTTTAGATTTGCGTCTTTTGAATTACCATAACTGTCAAACAAAACTAATTTTATATATAGAAGCAAATATAAGATAGTGATGATTGATTACTGACTACGTATTTTGTATTAGATATTTCTTCTAATCATAATAGTCAATCAGCAAAGAGCTTTTAACAGTTGGCAGAACACTATATATGCATTGTGTGTGTCTAACATATGTGAGCCTGGCCAAAGTTTAGTAATTTGTTTAGAATTCATACTTGCCAACTCTCCCGGAATGTCCGGGAGACTCCCGCATTTTGTGAGAGTCTCCCGGACTCCCGGGCGAGTGTGGCAATCTCCCGAATTCTGCCCACTTCACTAGGAAGTGCCCCACTTCCTAGTGAAGTGGGCAGAATTAGATCCCAAACGCCGCGATTCCCGGTGAATCGCGGCGTTTGGCCCCGCCCGCGCTGTCAAATGACGCAATTTGCGTCATGACGTCACAGGGGGCGGGGCCGAAATGACGCGATTTCGGCCACCCCGCCCCTTCACGCCCCCCTCCACTGGCTGGCTCCCGGAAGGGAGCTGAAGAAAGTAGGTAAGTATGGTTTAGATTTTGTTACCTTAAGGGATAATCACCTACATTGTCATAATGCCATCCAGGAGCAGGTATAGATAAGTTGGGGGTGGGGTTTGATGACACAATTGTGTAGTCATGTCAGGGGGGCAAAGTGTATGATTCTGTGGATTGCATCATTAACCCCCAGCTGTATACACTGAGCTGGACGGGACACAGGGCTTGATGATGCAATTTATGTTATGGCACATTCCTGCCCATGCTCAGGATGGTGTGATGTCACCTGATAATTTGTAGGAATCTGCCAGACATTCCGAGAGAACAGGCAAATATGGATAGAAACTTTTTTACTAAAACTTATTTTAGAAGCAAATAGGAACCATTTCACCATATGTCACCAAGATATTTTTCTGAAAATCTCATAACTGTAAATGCCCTTTAGTAGCCACCTATCTAAAAAGTCAAAGTGCTATGAAGTCACAAGTCCCATATAAAGACGTTTATGGCTTTCCCTAATCTAAAGCTTGTAAAAATAATTAAATTAAATCTTGTAGGATAAAAAGTACTAATTCCAATAATAAAGTTAACTAGTCATCCCTACATAACTGTAATTTCCCAGTGTCACATACCTACTGGAGCGTCTTGGTGACTTTCCATATACTGTTCTGATAGGCATAAATGTTAAAATTAGACCAAAAAAGCATATATATCATAAACAGATGCCTAATTCCTCATAGTATATGCATAGTAACATACATAGTTGATGAGGTTAAAAAAAAGACACCAGTCCATCAAGTTCAACCTATTTTGGATCTCCTGCAATCCTGCACTTATATTTGAAATTAATCCAGAGTAAGCAACCGCCAATCTGTTTCAATTGTGAAAATCCCCCCAGACTCAATATTGCAATCCAATTTTTACCCTATATCCTGGATACACCTTTCCGCTAAAAATTTGTCTAACCCTTTCTTAAACATATCTATTGAATCTGCCATCACAACCTTCCCTGGCAATGAATTCCATATCTTGACTGCCATTACTGTAAAGAACCCCTTCCTTTGCTGGTTGTGAAATTTCCTCTCCTCTAACCTTAGGGGATGATAGCATTTTGCTGTTGAATGGTCAGTAAAAGAGATTAAAAAAAGAGACTCTTTGATGTTAATACGTTTTGTGCTATATTTTGGGAACTTTTAGGATGAAGGTTCATATCATTATTTCAAATATTGATTATTTACCACTTAATCAAATGAAGTTGATTTCCGTCCGAACAAGTACCCATGTGTGAGCTTTATTTATATGACAGACTTTTTGGATTTTCCAGTACACTTCTTCTTTAAAATGTCTAACGAATATTTGCAAAGTTTTATGAGTAATAACATAATTACTCCTTAGAAAGAAAACAGGACTTTGCAAAAAGCATGTGGGAGATGCATTCATTCAGTGCACAAAAGGGTGTGTAAGACTGGCAGTTTCTGTTTGGCAGTGGTATGTTCATTGGTGCATCCTGGTATGAAATCATAATCATGAGCAATTTTTGGAACTGAAAACACATCCTGATTAGAGATGAGTCAAGTTTTCAAAACGGTTTACATATTTGCATTGTTTCATATATGGATGCAAATATTCCTCAACCACCATCTTAATCTCTCCTATTACCACCCTCTACACAGCTAACACAAGACAACAACCCTCTGACCAACATTGCTACACACACAGCCTGCTCAGTACTTTTACCTTTGCATTCTAGCTGGTCCAGTGTGCAATATGATGTAGCACGTGCCCTTGTGTTTCAAACCTCCATTGTCCTATAGATTGTAAGCTTGCGAGCAGGGTTCTCTTACCTCTCTGTCTGTATGTATTACCCAGTATTGTCTTATTAAAGTTTGTTCCCAATTGTAAAGCGCTACGGAATTTGCTGGCACTATATAAATAAATGATGATGATGATGAAATTTGAGCATATATATATACATATATATATATATATATATATATATTTGATATGTAATTTGGGGGTTTTATAACTAGTTGTAACTCCTGATCCCAATTGTAATCTTATCAGGAATGATCATTGTCTGACCATACTAGTAGTGACGAAGGGATCTGGTAGTTCTGCCCAAGCCCTGACCCACAGGGTCTATTTTGATGATATTTATGTGTGACCAGACTTTACATAGACCTTTCTGCTATCCATTCAGGTGAAGTGGCCAGATTTGGTCAAATTAAGACTTAGCCTCACCCCACCCACCCAAGCTATCATCACTATATGTCCTTTGTCCTTTCCTTCACAAAACACCCATATTATAAATAAACATAAAATGCAGGGTGTATGGCAGTGATGGGCAACAGGCAGCATAAGGGGTACCTGCAATCCACCAAGTCTTCACCTGTGGCCCAGGCTCTTCCTGCTTTATGTACTGTCGGCCCTTATCTCTGCCTTATGCCCCCATGAGCTTCACCTGCAACCCCGCACTTATTAATAGATCAGGCCTGGTATACACCTGTGTGCTGCAAAGTTGTTGTCTGGTTTTGGTTCCACTTACATTGCTTAACACTGTAACCACTGCACCATTGTGGCACAATAACTAGAAATCATTGTTTTCTTAATTATTCTTTATATATATATATATATATATATATATATAAAAGATCCACCCAAATAACACCCAACCCACATTATCACAAGGTCGCACCCCTTTCTGAGCCCACCGGTCAAGAGAGTCCAGCACAATAGGGCCTGTTCAGAGCCATGTGGTTTGCTAGCAGCTTCCCCCAATGTCAGTGGAATTCTATTTAAATATCGGGGTGAGACAAATTCAAAATAACTTAGGGGCAAGGTATGAAAAGGCGATTATAAAAGTTACTTTCTGTTTAACTCACTGTCATTTAGATATAACCGCATTTCATTTTTATAGACATCTATATGGTTTTCTGTGGGGAAAACATGTTAGGAATGTGTGTTGTAGCAAGTTGTTTTCTAAATGCTCTGAATAGTTCACACCTCCCCTGAGCTAGTATATAATAGGTGTATGAGGATATTTTATTAGCCTTAGGTATCTATGTTTTGGCAACAATATTACAGTTTGAAGTCCATGTGGTTTGAAATGCAATTAACTACAGTGAAAATTGGTGGGCCTAATTGTATAAAAAGGATTTGGAGATGATCCTTCATAGACTTGTGTTTTATTGTTTGCGATGCATTCTATTACAGGACATCATCAGAATAAGACACATTTATGTAGAGGTGCCTCAGAAAACTTGGCTTTTAGATATGTTAATTTCAAACAGCAGAAATATGTATTAAGTTGACTGTTGGAATCTTGTTCTTTCACAGAAAAGCGCAGAGAACAAATGGGACACTTTAAAACAATATTTATGTATTGTTGCAGGTATATACAACAAGTGTTCTTCAAATACAAGATGACCAATGTGGCTATATGATAAATGATTAAATGTCATACAGGAAAATAAAAGAGCATTTAAGTTGTTAAAAGTAGAATTTACAAAGATACATAAGAAAAAATGAAATGCTGATAGCACTGGGCCACTACATGATGAACTAGGTCAGTGATGGCTAACCTGTGACACTCCAGGGGGTAAATGTATTAATGTCCGGATTCCCTTTACAATGCAGCACCGCTTTAAATTTAATCGCCGAAGACGCTGAAAACGCCGGAGTTGAAGAATCCGGACATTAATACATTTACCCCCAGGTGTTGTGAAACTACAAGCCCCAGCATGCTTTGCCAGTAGATAACTAGCTGATAGCTGGCAGAGCATGCTGGGACTTGTAGTTTCACAACACCTGGAGTGTCACAGATTAGCCAACACTGAACTAGGTCTATTGAAAAAGTTGCTTTAAAACATATTGTGCCACAATACCCTATGTACACCATAAGATATTAGTGGCCTAACTCAGGAATAAGTACGTTTACAACTAAATAAAAGTAAGAGTGATAAAACACTTGACCCAGTATACCTCACCCTCTTTCATCCTCCATCTCTCCCACTCTTGCTTCTTGCCCTCAGATCCCCTTACTTTGACTCACCCCCAAGTGTCAACCGTTAGTCTGAACCTTTCCCTTTAGATTGTAAGCTCTAGTGAGCAGGGCCCTCTTCCCTCCTGTTCTCATTATCTATAACTGTTGCTCACCAGCCACACTGTGCACCTCCTCCTTGGGCTCTCCGTTCATTGACTACACTCATCCATTGTCTTTACGGCTCCTTCAGTAGCTCTAAACCTATTAGCTGCGCCCATGCTAATAGGCACAGTTTCAGTCTGCACTGTATATACCCCGTGCACCCCAGTAACTGTGTTGAGAGTTGTAGTGTTATTTGTTTACTGTATTTATACTGTTATATCTTGTACTGTCTTGTTGTCATCCCTCTGTATGGCGGAATATATAGGTACGCCTATATATTAATAAAAATATGTATACCTAGCGTAGGCAGCTGTCACAAAAATGTGTTTCACCTCTGGAGAATGCACTGCTCGGATGCTCCTATAGTCAGAGCTTATTACAGGTAAGTGGTTTCAAGACCACAGAAAAAACTGCAGATATAGATCCAGGCAAATAGCATTATACATGAATAGGGAGGAGTCAAAAATGGCCCCCAGACAGCGGCGTTGGGGAACAGAGGAGTTGGTGCTGGTGTAGTGGTGTTGTCAAAAGTGATAGAGAGGTTGGGAGGGGAGGAGACTCTTGATGGAGGGAAGACAATGAATTCAGTTTTGGCCATGTTAAGTTTGGGAAAGTATAAGGACACCCATCAGGAGATGATGGAGAGTCAACTGGACACCCGAGAGAGGAGGGAAGGGGAGAGATCAGGAAATGAGATGTAGAGTTGAATGTTGTCGGTATAGAGGTGGTATTGGAGTTGAAGAAACTGATGAGTTCACCCAGGAGGGAGGTGTACAGAGAAAAGAGCAGATGGCCAAGGACAGAACACTGCGGGACTCCTATGGGAAGGATAGATGGGGTATGGGGTGAAAGCAGAGGAGCGGTTGGCAAGGAACGATATATATATATATATATATATATATATATATATATATATTTCCGCGTTACTACAAATATGTAAGTTCTGTAAGTTCTGTACATATGTGTCATCTCAATCATTGGAAAATAAATGGACAGAAGAAGAATGCAGTTTACATGTAGTTATCAATATTTTAGAAATACACAATGCATCATTGCACCCATGTCTGATTGGTTCTGAATGTACCTCTCTTCAGGATGGCGCTGTCATGTGGAACTTTGCCCCCAGTCTCCAAAGTGGAGCAATTCCAACGTTGCCCTTTCAGTTGGTGCTGACATTCGTGTATGGCGATTTGTATTCCCTGGAGCGCTGAAGCTGTCACATCAGGGCTGCGCACACACAGTCCCAGCTGGCGTTTACTTAAGCCAGGCAATGTCAGGCAGACGGTGTTGGGAGTCAGTATGGGGTCGTTGGGTAACTTCAAACCCAAAATATCATTGCACAGAACTCTGGGGAGAAGAGACAGAGAGGGGAGGGATGATTTTCAGTACACACAGGACTAATAATAGTGTTCTGCTTGGAGTACAGCATATTCTAGAAAGGAAAACATAAGTACACATTTGCTATGCAATACTTTAGAGGAGTCCTTGCCTTATAAGAACATGTATTAAAGCAGTACTCTCGTCTAGCCCTGGAAGTGCTGCTTGATTTGACTTCTAAAAGAGAACATGGTGTGACAGGGAGGACCGATGGGGCGCTGCAAGATCCTGGCTAATGGCCTCTTGTTGGTCTACATGGTCACACCTTCACATGCTGTCCACAATGCACTGGCTTTTTGGCCTTTACCGGGGCTGTACTACAGAAATGGAGGAGACTAGGGAAAAACATGCAGCAGGCCTGAGTCATTAAAGAGAGCAAAGCATATAAAAGGAGTAACTTTGCACCTGGGGAAAACCATGTTGCATTGGAGGGAGGGGTAAATTTAAAATACGGGGACAGATTTATAACTGGGGTAGGGTATGTCCCAGATCAGTGTAAAAATAAAGCTATCAAATATTTGTATGCTACAAGAAAAAACAGCCAGTATTTAACTTATGTGCTAAGTAATAAACTAATTTGCACCCCTTGCATTGTAACATGGTTTGTCCTGGAGAACATTTACTCCTTTTTTTGCCTTACTGACTCAGGCCCGCAGTTCCCAGTGCTCCACTAAAGGGGTGACACAGCTTGGTTAACCTTAACATCTAACTTGTAGAGCATAATAAAAGTGGGTGGTGAGTATGACTGACAAACATCTCAGTTAATCGCTGACCCAAAACTTCTATGGTAGCATATACAACCAATTATAAAAGCAAGCTTATTGCATTGCATCACTGCAATCCAACTGGATCTGTACAACTGCCCACAACTCAGGTCTATAATGCAGATAGATCTCATAAGAATGAAATGAATCAAAAGCCAACCGGTTTGTACTCTCAACATAACCTTAGCAAATAATAAAAATAATCTAATGACAAAGCACAAACAACAAAAATATCAACAATGAACATGACATTATTTTAGCTATGTTTGGCATATCTGCTAATTTTCATAGCTAGCTTCATATTTGTATGGAATTTATATGAGACTCATCTGCATATAAATATTTATATTTTCTTAATTTCAAAAGAATATATCATGCCTTGGCAATCACCTATATGTCATTCAGTTGGGATTAGAATACTAGTTTAGATGCTAGTTTTAACAGATGTACATGAAACCATTAAGTGCAGGATAGGACCTGTCAAATCCATTGGCAATAAATAAAAATAAAATACAAGGCCTGAAGAAAATTGCATTCCAGTGAATCTCCAGTGAATGATCTCTTCTGTTACTCAAGGCACTTGTTTTATTCGCTACTGTCTTGTCCCAATATGTATGCAAAGGCTGGAGTGACAGACAACTGGCACTGCCTATGTTGCTTAAAGTTTCTGCTTAGAATTGGAATGTGCAAGAGACGGGGCAGCCGAGTCAGAACAGGTGTCTATTCTGTCTCATATACTCTATGCATCTGTAAAATAGTTAACCCGTCTGCTCATCTTGCCCTGGGTGGGGACAGAAAGCTCGACCGCTGTCAGAATCTCTGTGGGACGCTCCCTGCAGGGTGAGAATATATTTGTCTTCACTTTGGAACTAGGGCTCAGCAATTTCTCTCTCGCTGTAGGAGGGGCAGGAAAACAGAACTCAGAGCCAAGGGACCGAATGACAGATCAAAACATGCCCATGCTGAAGGGAAAATAATTCATGTTTTATAACCTTAGTAATAAAAGCAGTCTTTCTAAAAACAGGAAATGAGAATGTAATAAAACTTACAGTACATAGTGATACATTATTAACATACACATTAACAAATACGAACAAAAACATTTTATACCACAACATGAAGGGTCCTTTATAGTGTCAAAGTACATCTTAATGTTACAACATCCCAGTTGTCCAAAAACACAGTGCAGGGGATTTGAACACTCCAGATACCTACTGTATATGCCCCAAGTATCATACATTTCTACATATCTGCAATGAGTTATAGCTCTGACAAATCACATAAAACGTCACTACATTCCTTGCCTTGAAGGGAAACCACGATGCAATTCAATATGTTGTTCAATATAAAATCTGCAATTTATTTGATTGGAAAACAAAACCAAAATAAAAAAACACACAGCTTTTATGTTAGTATGCAGATCCTCTGTAGTATTTAGCATTCTGGTTGATCTAGTTTTTTTATACCTATAGGTATCAGGATATGGTAGGTTTTAATTGCTTTCACTAATCCCTATCAAAACAAGCATAACAAACATCAAAAATTGATGTATATTGGCAATGGCATTATATAACCTATTTTATTCATATTGCCTTATGGAGGTCATACAGGTATTGAGACCTGTGGCCACAAGCATTTTCAATACAGAGTTTGTTCGGGTATTGCATGATGAACCATCCCTTAATGGTACGGTCTAATCCTCCTATGCTGTGGTTTATTTTCCTTACATTAGAATGGAGATAGACACTGGGGAGGTGCAGGCAGAGATAGACACTGGGGAGGTGCAGGCGGAGATAGACACTGGGGAGGTGCAGGCGGAGATAGACACTGGGGAGGTGCAGGCAGAGATAGACACTGGGGTGGTGCAGGCGGAGATAGACACTGGGGAGGTGCAGGTGGAGATAGACACTGGGGAGGTGCAGGCGGAGATAGACACTGGGGAGGTGCAGGCGGAGATAGACACTGGGGAGGTGCAGGCAGAGATAGACACTGGGGTGGTGCAGATGGAGATAGACACTGGGGAGGTGCAGGCGGAGATAGACACTGGGGAGGTGCAGGCGGAGATAGACACTGGGGAGGTGCAGGCGGAGATAGACACTGGGGAGGTGCAGGCGGAGATAGACACTGGGGAGGTGCAGGCGGAGATAGACACTCAGTGACTGGGGAGGTGCAGGCGGAGATAGACACTGGGGAGGTGCAGGCAGACTTGGAATTACTGATCCCTATGACAAAGTGCACAACCTATCTACAAGACATATATGATCATGAAAGAAAAGGACTTTTTCACATCCATATTCATCTTGTATTATGTAAAGAAGCCTGTGTGCACCAGCTACATGTTCTCTTATAGAGACCAGTGCTGACTAATGTATCAGTCCTCTATGTGTCTCTCCTCCATCTAGTGTTAGAGAAACTGGATATTTATATACCTATGTGTCAGAGGGGGAACTAGCGAGCTGTGAGCCGAGGTGCAAGGGAGACGGTGAGGAGGGAACCAGGGCACCAGACCTCTGTATCTGCCATGCAGTGGGCCCTATTATCTCCATGAGCCCCGATTCACGGCACCTGCCGTACCAATGGTAGTTCCGCCTCTGCTATGTGCGCTAAGACTATGAGACGCAAACAGATGCATTTAGCCCAAATTCCGGGTTTATAAATACTGTGTAGTATTAACTTAGACCTGTGTCTGGTGTAAATTGGGTGCATATGCTACTGGTGCATAAAGTTGGCTAAGTTATGCATTATGTCCATCTTTTTGAGTTAAAATGCATCAATTTTGCAAGCAACTTTGCATCAGATCTTATGTAGTTAGTAAAAACAACAGGCTTCTCTCATGATTGAGTTCACAAGGAGGAAAGCATTACATTCAGTGTGCTCAATGTTCTATGTCATTTTCCAAGCTGGCTTCCCCCAGACCTGATACCAAAGAAGCAGTGATGCACAGAGGGAGCTCCCGGGAGAGCAGGCAAGTCTCCTGCATCCGCAAATACCTGGTCAAAATAATACGATTTGCAGTGAATCGCGTCATTTTGGCCCCGCCCCCCGGATCAAAACATCATTTTTACACGGGGTCGGGTCCAAAATGACACGATTGACCGCTCCCCACCCTCTCCTGCCCGCCAGTCACGCCCCCTGTCCGGGATCTCCCGGACTTCAGTACCTAAAAGTAGGCAAGTATGAATTACAGACACTGCCAAGTTGGTGGCTTCTGTATATTGTAGAGCAGAATATTTTGTGCTTGTTTTCTCTGGCTCTTAATATCGTTATGGCAGCTCCCTGAAACAACTGAGATTGTAGAACTGGTAGAAGTTGATGTTACTAGTTCAGTGTGTGCAAATGTTTGAATAATTGATTTTAGTATAACTATTTACAAATGCAAACTGTATTATTTGATGTTGCGTGTAGTTTTTAAGTAGCAATGACTCAAGAATCAGAGGAGGTCTGTCGGTTGTTTTACTATTTGCACACTGGTGTCAGTTGTAGGCATGTGTACCGGAGTGTGGGGAACACAAGTCTAATAAACAGTAATCTCTGTGTTTGCTGACTGGCAGGCACACACCAGGTATGTTAAACAAGTGCCAGCACATAGGAGGCCCTTATCTGCAGATCTGAGCGAGACTCCCTATCTGTTAAAACACGTTTTTTTGTGGATCTCAGATTTAACAGCAGTTTACGCAATATTATATCTCATTATAAAGATGCTTGTATTTCTTCCTCCCTTTGCGATTAAACATTCCTGCAAATGACGTATGGTAAAACTATATATCTGGGGCATATTCATTAAACTCTCGCTGAGTAACCAAACTAAGGGACCATACCAGCTACATGGGAGACAGAATAAATAGATGGCAGAGTCTAGTCAGTTATGTCAGTAAGGGTAATTTCTGAAAAATACAGGCCCACACTGCGCCTATTTGTCTGCCAAAATGCAATGTCCAGCTCCCAGTCTTTGGAAAATCTGCTATAATAGGGGAATGCACCTGCATTCGTGGGTTAGTAGATTATCTACAAAGTATAAATGTCCCATCAAAGTCAAGGCATTGCCCATATGCTACCTGAGGTAGTCCCCAGACACTGCTTCAACCCCCCACAACATATTGTGTCTATGCAGCCTGGCTTGTTACTAGCTTACCCAATCACTCTCCCTCTCCCATACCACACTAATGTCAGTGGTGTGATCCTTACAGAAATACAGGAGACCAGTAAATTACCACATCACTCATCACCACCTCGTACATTAGTATAATGAGTGAGCCATTGAGGTAATAGATAGGAGTGCTAAGCATCACTGGTTTACTCATCACACAAATGCAGGAAGTGGTGAGGGGTGATCTAGTCATTCACTGACCTGCGACCACATACCACCTCCATCTCTGTAAGGAGTGCACCAGTAACAATAGCAGGGAAGGTGATCGGGTAAGCTAGTGACTGACTGGGTAGCGTAGAAGTGACCTGGTCAAGTTTTTTTTATATATTGAATATAATTAAAATAAAATATAAGCCCCACTGCTGCCTCCTAGAGGATGCTATTTGAGGTGAGGTACTTACCTCATGACAGAAATGTTCCTGATCAAAGTCCAACCTAATTACACTGTCAGACAATCCACGTCATTAATCTTTTTTGCTTATCTCCTAAAACACTGTCTAGTTTAGCATCATTTATGTCGTAAGATAATCAGGATAGTGTGAAACTTGAGTCTGTCTTTAATACATGTATCACATTTGTGTGTTTGAATGTTTTTGGTCTAAAAATACTGCAGAATTCCTGCAGAAGTGCAGCTGGAATGTGCAAAATGTGTCCCATTGAATGTACAGGAACACGGTTAGGTTTCCACAATCTGTGATCAGCCAGAGAATTGGAGTCCTTTTGTGGGGCGGAAAACGCTGCACGTCTAACCATAAAAAACTGGTATTCCCCACTAACTGTGCTGTCTTCATCCCAACCAGCTCATTTAAATAATCCAGTCCCACAAAATGAGATCTCATTTTCCAGCAAAAGTCTTCATGTACCAAGGAACGCATCCAATCCACCCAACTCCCCCCATCAGCAGGCGCTACCTATTGCACTCCCACAAGCACCACATCTTGGTCAACACATCCATTAAAACAAGTGCATTTTTGCAAACTTCACAGTGTGGCATCACAAAACAGCATTTGCACGGTGATTCTGCACTGTCGTAAGCGACTCTTATTGAGGTAGATATTACTGTCAGGGACTGGTGGCATCCAGACTACTACTCCGAGGTTCTTAAGAAGGTGAATGTCATGGAATAACAGTGACTCAACAAGCACTGGCTTGTTTCATTTCATTGTATATTTAACAGATTCATTTTGCTATTTTATTGAAGTGTAGTGGTCTCATCCACTACATGGACACACTTCCCACCCCACAGCACAGTTACTCCAGATCTCTGAACTCTTAGTACTTTCACTATTCTATCCGTAACAAAAACTTCCGTTTTATTACTTTAGCTTATCTGTATGATGTATTTCCCCCCCCCCCCTGTACAAATTGCTTGATGTAACATCTCCTAAATGTTGTGCCCTTTACTTAGTTATTCATTTGTAAACTCGCCAGATGAAGGGGCATCTGTGCTCTGAAAGTTAGCAAATATAAACATTTCTTTTGGTTAGCCAATAAAGGTATCACTCCTGTAATACTTTTGTCTTTTTTGACACAAAAGTATTCAACATCACATAGATTTTTCTGGCTGACACGGTACTGCAATTATTTTATTTTTTTATTGTGCTACACATTCATTCCATCACATTGATAGTCATAAAATACGGCACTGCCCGTTCTACAAAGGTTGTCAATATAAGTCTTCAGTTCTCACCTCTCTCTGCACAACAGCACTCAGCTACCAGTGATGGAAGATAAATACTTTGAAACTCATTCAGGTCAAGGTGCAAGACATCCATAAATCCCACCTTGACAGCACTACTGAAGTTCAGATGTTTAATCATTTCATTGCCGCTGGCAGAATTTCAATTTGTGTTTATCCTATTTGAACTGGAACATAACAATATAGCTAGACACAAAAAGCCGAAATAAACCCATTCATATGAAATGACACGATTACTGTAACATCTCGCAGAAGACTGGAAACAAAGATGCAGCAGCACATGTAGAATGTCTGGCATTCAGTAGACCAGCTTTTGTTTGATACATGTATCCCGAGGGACACAGAAGACAAACAGGGTTGCCAATCATTAGCATATTTACTGACAATAAAAAAAAATTTTTTTTACACATCTAAAAGTAAAAAATTAGATGTATTTAAAAATCAGACCCCCTTGTGATGCTGCAATAATACACACAGAAGGGTCACAGCCAGGATTTAGAGACTGCATAGAGCTGTAAACCCTTTACGTATAGTCCTCTTTTGTTGTAAATGCTGCTTTTAGTTTTAGTACTGGACACATTTATATCATACTTACCAACTTTTGGTTGGTGTGCTTCTGGAGGTCTCGGGGGCAGGTGGGAGTGTGGGAGCGGGGCTCGCCCAATTGCGTGATTCGGCCGCGCCCCCACACACCCACCTGGCAACACAATTTTACCCTATTCCAACAGGGGGCGGGGCCACGACGACCCACCGTGTTAATAAACGTGGTATGCTGCATGCAGGAGGTTGCCCCGCTCTCTAGGAAGACTCCCAGAAATTCGGGAGTCTCCCGAACATTCCGGTAGAGTAGGCAACTATGATTTATATATAAAATAAGGGTCCGTAAAAATGCTAGTCATCAGTATGCTTTTATAGTCTGGTAAATGTAAAATAAAATATCAACTTGTTGTATTAGTAAATTACAAAACAAATCAAAGGGGTAGCTATACAGGTATAAGTAAATTGGTATTGGTATTGGTATTGGTAAATATTTACAGATATAAGAGGGTACTTTGTGCTATCTGACAAGAAAAAGGTTGAGCAAGCTCGCTCTAGACAGGTTCTAAAGGCGAAAAAGCAAGAATATTATTTACTATTACTGTTTACTATTTAGGGGTATATTTACTAAACTGCGGGTTTGAAAAAGTGGAGATGTTGCCTATAGCAACCAATCAGATTCTAGTTGTTATATTGTAGAATGTACTAAATAAATGATAACTAGTATCTGATTGGTTCCTATAGGCAACATCTCCACTTTTTCAAACCCGCAGTTTAGCAAATATACCCCTAAGTATTTAGCAATTGTTTCCAAATTTCTGCATAATTTGTTTTGTCCTTCTTTACTTAAATTATATATATTCTTTCCTTTATGCCCTGCACATGTAGGTGTTCATTTTAAGCATTTAATATGCGTTTTCAAACATTGATAAAGGGACTTTGATTCTGACTGTAAAAAATAATATAAGAGAATGGACGTGTACACACACAATTTCTGACAAACATTGTTTTCAGTTTGGTCTGTTTTGCGGCAATTTTGACAATACCTACAGTGTTCAGAAATATTACGGGTGTTCTATGGGATCATTGCACTCATATGATACATAGCATGCTGTGCTGCAGGGAAGTTTGGAGACCCATTAATTAATATATTTAGAATTTTCTGCTAAAAGTGAGAACAAATTAAAAGTTTTTGTCTGGGATGTAACTAGTGTTGTTTTTCCGCACTTGTGTGCTGGGGCTGGCTGGCACATTTTACCCCAGGGGCCACAAAACTTGACTCAGCAGCCTGTTAGGAACATTGTAAAGGAAAAAAATGCAGGTGGCTCAGTGACCCAGCCCAAGGTAGCCCAATATGGGACCGGCCCAGGGGAAAGGCAGATGCCCCCCTGCCCCCCAGCCCAGCCTGCCCCTGCTTGTGTGTATGAGCCCTAATACAGAAATTCATTAAATCTAGAAAACATATATATGTCATGACAATAAAAATAAATCTACAAATAATGTAGCCTTGCACACAGCATTCAGAGCATGTGCCTGTCACTGCCAGAAATGGTGATGCCACAATATTCTCTGTGTTAGACACATTAAGGGATGTTGCCTATAGCAACCAATCAGATTCTAGCTTTCATTTATTTAGTACCTTCTACAAAATGACAGCTAGAATCTGATTGGTTGCTATAGGCAACATCCCCACTTTTTCAAACCCGCAGCTTAGTAAATCTAGCCCTAAGTCTTTTATAGACGAGGATATTTCAGTCAGCACTAAAATCCTCTCCTTCCTTGTCCATACAGTACAGAGGTAATCTCCTTTAGATGTAGAACAACATAAACAATTACAAAATTGCAACTTTCTCTTTGACGACCTTAGTAGTCATTATAAAATAAAAAATAACTGCACTTCTGCCTCACAGCACTGGGGTCATTAGTTTCAATTCCCGACCATGGCCTTATCTGTGTGGAGCTTGTATGTTCTCCCCGTGTTTGCGTGAGTTTCCTCCAGGCACTCCGGTTTCCCACACTCCGAAAACATACTAGTAGGTTAATTGGCTGCTATCAAAATGAACCCTACTCTCTGTGTGTGCGTTAGAGGATTTAGACTGTAAGCTCTATGGGGCAGGGACTGATGTGAATGACAAATATTCTCTGCACAGCGTTCCGGAATTGGTGGCGCTATATAAAGTAAATGATGATGATTTATGTATTAAATGATTCTAAAAAAGAAGGTTCATTTTAAACCACTATTACAATTCAATAAGTCATGTATAAAATTAGAAACTTTCTCAGACATATAAGCAAATATTTTGGGAGCTAAAGAAATAAGGTTGACTTCCTGAGGGAAGCATTCAGTAAAGTATAGTATGGAACATTTCAGAGCCTACATGGTTGATAACAGAGAACAGTCTGAAGCTATGGTATGGAAAATTTAATAGCTTTACTTGTCAATAATTTTAAATATATTTTTATATGCTACTAAAGCTGCAATACCACATGTAGAAAAGATTCTACTAATGTGCCCACACCCCCCCCCCCCTAGCCCAAAACTCCAGAGGCCAAACTCCAGAGGCTGCACCATGCTGCTGCTTTCACCCGGTCTGCCAGTCTCTCAGTTCTGGCCAAATCAAAATAGTTAGCCACTTTAAAATGGCGGCAGAGGGAGTAAGTGCATCCTCAGGGAGTTATTTCCCACTTTCTCCTACGTTTTCATTGCTTCGATGATGTTGGTAGATTATGTAGAATATAGGAACTCTAATATATAATATTGCTTTTCACCTAGCTAAGATACCAACAACAATATCTTTCCCATTCTCTCAGTTCTGGCCATTTACCGGCTGCAGAGCCATATGATGATGGTAAGAATCCAGGGCCAGCTCCCTGTGGGCGTGTCCCAGGCCATCCTCTGACCTTTCATTGGACAGCTGTGGCAGAGGGTGAGGCTCTTTCTTCATCTCCTGGTCCAGGAGCTGCCTCTTCTCCAGTCTTGCTGAGCCTGTTAAAGACAAACCACAATGAACCTTAACATTTCTATAATACAAGCAAACAAAAAATAGCAAATTGTTAGGTGTGACAATAAAAGGGGACATAAATGCTAGAAATACATTTCATGACATGTAACCAAATACTGCAAAAAAATTCTAACTGAAAAGTATTCATTGTGAATGAAAGGTCCAGTTTTAGCTCATTGCTCACAGTTTCCTTGTTGAGGGTTCCCTGATTACTGATCAATTGCAGAGGTTTCCAGACAGTTTTGGCCTTTCTCTACACTGTTTCTCTTCCCCCTCATCCTGCCCTTGAACACATATGTAGATGTAGCCTGAAGAGCTGTTGGTTTTAACCCCTCACCTGACAGAAGGATGGACTGCACACAAGGAGCCTGTGCAGAGCTGTGCCCGCATACGCTGAATCGGAGGAATCTCTAGCTGCATCCAGCTCTCTACCTGTAGTATATGTGTTAGGTTTACGGCAGGCGTACTTACACTCACGTACACATACCCAGAACCACATTGTGGGCCTGATTCATTAAGGAATCTAAGTCCAATTACTTGTTGTATTTGATGTATTTTCACTCTGCGCATGTGCAAAATCGAGCCAAAGAACGCAATTCATGTTCGCACATAAATGGCACTTCCGACTGCCTACAATTTGAAGGGTGGAACAATTCAAGCCCTGGACATTAAGGCACGTGTTTTTCAGCCATATCACTTGCACCAGCTACAGATCAGTGATAGTGATGACGGACGTGTATACATGCCGCAAGTGTTTGCAATTAGGAGCAACTGTAAAAAGTATTTACATATACAGTACGCATTGAAAGCATCTCGATAAATGTATTTGGTGTAAAAAAAAAATGAGAAAGTGTGTTATGTCTGTCTCAATACGACAAGTGGCTTGTAAGCACAGTGTACCTACACCCGTATTCAAGAAGAGACGTTTCTTCAGTCCAGCTTGTAGTTGAATACATACGTGAGTATACCAGAATGACGTAGTTTTTAAAAAATACATTAAATACACACACAAAATCCTATAATATATGAACAATCCATAAAGACATCACCCAGCAGCTTCAGAGTTGAAATTTAAAGTAGCCAATCAGATCTGGTTAGCTAGTGCTGGCTATTGCTGACGTTCGTCATCATTGTGTATTTGCGCCAACCCCTAGGCCAGTGTTTCCCAACTCCAGTCCTCAGGGATCCCTAACAGTGCAGATTTTCCAGGTCACAAGTGAAATAATTAGGACCACCTGTGGATCTTTCAAAATGTGTCAGTTAGTAATGAATACACCTGTGCTCCAGCAAAGAGATATGGAAAACATGCACTGTTGGGGAGCCCTGAGGACTGGAGTTGGGAAACACTGCTCTAGACTTATGCAATTCATACGGCTGTTAAAGACATATTGGCGTCTGCTTTCAGGTTTGCATTGACATTCAGTTCCGTGAACACGCCTGTACTGTACTCGCCCTACGTCATGCCTCTTCAGGTGCAGGCTGGCGCAAGTGTGTGCGTCCAGCTGTGCATAGGTGTAGTTATTTGCAGGTCTTTTGTGGGCATGTACATAGTGAAATCACTCAATTTACGGTACACGAAGAAAACGGATACAGGTTCAACTCCACATCAGGCCCAAGGATTTTACCATAAAAACAGATTATAATGATAGTAAGGATTGTAATAAAAGTATATGCACTGTTAATGAAAAAATAGCTTTTACATTTGCAAGATAATAAAATATATGCAGGATGTTTACATTAAAAAAGTGTTCTAAATTAATATATAAAAAATAATCTCTGCCCTGGGAATGCCATCACACCAATGGAAAGGCAGTTATACAGGAACTAACTGATTCATTTGGCTTCAGACTAGAAATCAGATCATATTGAACAGGAAAGAGTAAATGTTATCAACATTGTAAAGATAGTTTTGGATATTAAATGAGCTAAATGTTAAAGACAAGATATTTTTTATCAATCTTAAAAGGTCTGTAATCGTCGATCGTTGCATGTTTTTAACCTTTTAAATTTGCTGGCAGGACACTTTACATACCTGGAGCTGTAGACATCTGCTAGCCATGTACATTTCTAAACATGACTTAGCAAGTGGCTGAATTCTAGTGTAGCTAAAACACGTATGATCTCTTTCTCAATTTACACTATGCTCATAAAATAACTAACTGTCTGATTAAGCCTTTCACAACCAGATATCCCATAATCTGGGTAACTTCTCACTCTCTCCAGCAGTCAACAATCAACTTTGTCCCTAAAGATTATTTTACAAGGACTTCATATTATCACTCAAATATTATTATGCACAAATGTAATTCTAGCTGTCCGCCAACTAACCCTTGGCAACCACATGATTATCCAAGAATAGTTTACCATTAACCATTAAAGCAATCTTTATGGAATAATTACCGACAATGGACTTATTAAAATATTATATTTTATTTAGTGATTTAACGTTTTAGTTCTAGTCTACAGAGTTGTGATGTAGAAATAAACCACACAACGTTACATCTACACATGCAGTCAGCCTACCATTGGGATAATATAGTGAATATCAGAAAACACTGTAGGTGGATAAGAATATTATGTAACAATGTAACAATTAAGAGCGTGATTATTTTTTTACTAAAATGCATAAGGTTAATGGTAAAATACAGGAATCTCTCTTATTATACTGCACTCCATAGGAACCAGAAATAGAAAATCCTAAACAATGTACATACTATTATCATTATCATTTTATCTCACTATTTGTTATGTTTTTTTTACAGTGGTTGAAGTGAGCTGGTATGATATGTTGTTATGCCATACCCCCACTTCTCCTGCTTCTCCCATTCACTTACATTTTCCATACCGGCTACTTCTAAATTTCAATACAATATTTCAAATTTCAGTGTTTAGCATATTTCAGATTTAAGGACCCCATAAAAACAAAACAATTTGGTCTGTGGGGCACAATTCGTGAGAGTCCAGAAAAATATTCTACATTTTATTTCGAAAACATGAATCAGCAAGATAAGTAGTTAATATGATGTCCACTTAAATTGGTGACTAAAATCTTTGCATACATTGGCCACAAGAGGGCTCATCAAATGTACAAGTGGGCTTCAACTGAAATGCCACCTTATATCTGATAGACAAATTAGCATTAGCATTTGTATGAAAGTAATTTAGACCACCAATTATTTTCAAATACAAATATTTTCTCTTGATCACGAGTTGATCAGCAATTAAGGGAGAGGCTGCTATGTTTTTCTTTTTTGGGTTATTCAGGATTATTGAGTTTTCAATAGGAAGACAAACAAAAACATGACAGAGATTAAAACCATCAGGATTATCAATTAGTTGGGGTTGAAAAAGTAAATATTGTTAGCATCGAATCCACTGTGCCTCCACATGACAGTACTTTACAGCAAGTGAAATTGGACAGTTTCCATGCTTTCCATTCAAATGACTTTATTTGTTAGGTAGTCAGCCCTGGTCACTAGTTTTGTTGCCAGATGATTGCTAGAACTGATCATATCCATATAGATATAAATAGACAATCTGTGATGGGGGTGAAATAAGATATACAATATTTTTGGCAGTGAACAATTCCCCCCCGCAGTATGTGACATACTGTTGACTATGGAAACAAATGAAAGCATCTCATGTTCCAAGAATCATACCACCATTTAGCAAGTCCTCCAAAGATGAAAACAAGTTGTCATGAATGCTGACAAGTTGTCATGTCTTAACCCTGTTTACGCCATTCAGTGGCATCATATGATCATGCATCTTTCTCCTGTCAGTGTGCAGCATTCCAAATTTTTGAGACAAAACATCTGTATAATCGGTTGGTTGTTGGAGATCTTTTCCATTGCGCCAGGACAATTTGTGTGTTTATTTTATGACTTCTGTCTCAGGCTTCTGCACTGGAGGCTGCCATCTTGGGTGAGACATTTGCTAAATCCTGCCTATTCTGAGCACCTGACTTCGTCCACCAATTAGCTCCCTCTGCTGATTATAAAAGTCACCTCCTACTTTCAACAATTTGCCAGTGCAACATTTCCTTAGTCCCTGATTCCAGCTTACACTTTCCTAGTCCCTGGTTCCAGCTTACCACTGTTGTCATTTATCTGCTGCTGTATAGACTTCAGCCATTAACTCTTCGCGTGAATTCAGTTTCCTTCTGTTACTTCAGTGTTACCATCTGTTGCTGTTCAAAGTCCAGCTAATTCCCCCTCATGAGGATCCAGCTTTCTCTTACCAATTCCTCTGACTCTCCTACTGGCCATTTGGGTTGTAGGTTACTGTTCTGGGTCTTCCAGCTTCTGGAGTCATCATTGTGTCTCTGAGTACTTGTTTCCAGTTCCAGGCTTGACCAGGTTGTGGATTCCAGGGCAGTCTGACCCCTTTGGGGTTGCTCATCCCGAGTCCCTACTTTCTGATGCAGGTCCTGAGTCCTGAGTTGTCTGGGGCCAGTTCCAGGTTTACTCAGTACAACAGGTAGCTACCCCTCCTGGTATTTCTCTACCGGAATTCTGAGCCTTTCCAGTTTCAGTCTTGGTACAATAGTCCTCTGAGTTTCTGGACTTTGGGGGCTACCGAGTCTCTGGCCGTGGCTTCCATCTCTCGGTTCCTTTGTCCAGGTTCCAGTCCACCAGGTCCATATTCCAGTTGGTAATTCCTACAGAGTCCAGTCCAGTATTTCTCCACCTGTCATCTGGTAGTCACGAATAGAGTATGCTTTTCTCTTCATGAGCAAGGTCTTTATCCGGCCTCCTAGTTTCCACTTCACCTCTGATACAACTAGTCCCAAGGGTTCCAAGATGGATCCAAAAGACCCTGTTGCCATGACACAAGTACACTCTTCATGCAACGATGGAAACAGCTCAATTCTGAAGAAGAAAGGAAGAGTTAAGCTAGTCTCTACGGAACTAGGTACCTATAGCCAATCTTGTAAAAGTTACAGAGATGGAGGTTCACCCTACAGCAGTCCAGATCGTACCAGATTAAGGTAATCATTGTATCAAGAAAATTGTGAATAAGCACATACAGAATTAAGTAAAGAGCTGAAGATCTACAGACGTCTGAATGCACAAGGTTCAAAATAAGTCTGGTCCTTGTTGTCATGAGGCAAATACCTATTTTGAAGAAAATTAGTGAATTGTAAACACTAAAAAGAACAATAGCCAATATAGGTTTTAAAATATTTTCAAAATTCAGTGTTTGAAAAAAGAGATCTCTATAAGGACTTTGCTGATACAAATGCAGGAGAATATATTGAGATTAGGAGAGGATTGAAATATTCTGTGTGGAATTTAAAGACACATACTTGAATGCCGAAAATGGTGATGCTCAAGAGAGATGGGGAGAGATGAGTTGATGGAGACTAGCTATAACCTGGCCACATAGTGCGGAGCTCTGAGGACACCTAAAGCCTTGGTTTGGTCATATTCTCCCATGTAGCTCTACAGAGAAGAGTATTCCTTGGTTATTTTTACACCAAGACATATAAGTGCCTTGACCTACTACTGAGAACTGAAATCAAGATGACTTGTGTGACGCTATAGTTAAACTGAAAGCTTAGAATTTGGTATATTTAATCTCTAGTTAGAAGTCACTAAAGATCCAAATATAATTATGGACTGAGCTCTAAATCCACCACCGAGTTGTGGTGTATGTGATGTAATATGAAAATGTTGTTGGATAAAAACTATAAATAGTCCAAGTGAGGCAAGATGATCGTACCCCATTATTGCAGAAGTTGTGGAATAAGCTGCCATGAAAGAAACCTGTGTATTGTGTCCGAATTATAGATGAGAATTTCCAGCTTTAAAAATGTCTAATGGCAAAAATGAGCGAATGGTGGTATTAGCATGTTCATGTTTTCCTTCTACTCATTTTTTACATAGGTTTTCCAAAACATAGGATCGAAAGCAATAGTTCTCTAACACTGGACATATCTTTTAAAAATGTGCATTTCTTTATTAGCTTAATCAACGTTTATTTTAGTGAGCTGCATCTTCTATAGCCTTCTACCAGATACTGTTCACTTGCTGTCTTTTAGGCGGGTCTGAGCTCCTTTGCGATGCTGCAGTCAGAGGCTTCAATACATTTTGATGTGAGCAGTGCCTTCACTTTAGGTGGCTTCTTCAAGTTTTCCATTCCTCCCATTCCTATATATTGAAACTGGTGAAGGGAAGTGGCAATGTCCTTAGACTTCAAATTTCTCCCCCCAGGCTGGTTTTGTTCGGTTGCCTTCCAGACCACATTAATGTTCAGCTCCATGGCACCAACCTACACCAAATCCTTTACACCATGGACACCCCATTGACCTCAATGCATTTTGCAATGAATTGCAAGTAAATGGGGCATGCAACATCCAAAGACTCTACCACACAACAAATGGTCCAGATTACAGGCATATGCAGATCACTGAAACCAATAGACTCCCTTCCCATCCCCATTTACTAGCATTAAAATACAGGAGTGCAAGCATTAGTTTTTTTCACCAGTGACTGGGGGCATTATGCTGGCAGGATAAAGAGGAAAAACATTTGAACACCTGATAAAACCAGGAGAAACATGCTGCTTCTGTATTTTTGCTGCCCTAGACCTTTGCCTACGTAGCCTGTCCACTACCCCCAGCCTATCTATCACTATCTTTCTATGACTCAACCGGCAGCCGCCTGGCTGTAGTTATATCTGAAGAATGAGTCTCTTAAACTCACATGCACCTCTGTTACATTTCTGTAATTTAGATGTCTTCTTTTTACTGTTACCTTAATATATATTTATATATATACTTTTGAGTCGGTAGAACCATCTCAGTGTAGGTTATACTTCGTCATCTTTAAGGTCATGTTTTATTCTCTTGTAGTAGACTTGACAATACTACTTTTTGTAGTAAACGTGCAAAACTGTCTGTATTGTGTTTTGTTGTGAAATTTTCCTTCAGCAGCTCCACATTATTTGCTTTTACACACTTCACTTGCAGTGTCCATGCAGCTAACTGCACACACTTGAAAATTAATTTCTGCATGCCCAGCTCACCCCATGGAGGTTTCCTCTGTTCTAGCAATCAACAAATTCACCTTTCAATAAGATTCTAAACCCTACTTGGCAACTCTCCCGGAAAGCCCGGGAGACTCCCGAAATTCGGGTCAGTCTCCCGGGCGAGCTGGCATTTCTCCCGGATACTGGATATCACCGAGAATCACGTCAAACGCGTCATTTGACGCGATTCTCTGTGAATCATGCCATTTTGGAGGGCGGGAGGGGGCGGGGTGAGGCCAATCGCCTCATTTTGTCCCCGCCCCCGTGATGTAAATTATGTTTTCGCGGGGGGCGGGGACAAAATGATGCGATTGGCCTCTCCCCGCCCCTTCCCACCCTCCAGTCACGCCCCCTCTGTTTCCGGGAGTTGGCAAGTATGTTTTAAACCCATTCTGGAGCAGAGGCATAATAAAAAGTAACTCCTCCCAAGTGGCTAATAGAACTGTTCTTCAGTGACATCATTTCCAGGGCTGTCATCTTCTTTGAGTCCATGCACAGTTGTTTACTTGTAAAAACCTTATTTTGAAGATCATACAAAGTCAGCCACCCAGGTTTCATAGCAATGCCTCCAATAATTATCTGAAGATAAATGTGTAGATGCCACTTTTACTATTGTCTATGTATATATCTCAGCTTCTCTGCAACTCTGTATTACAAAGATCAATTGCAGTAGCTCCATGTACAAGATTTCTTGTTTCTTTACATTTCCCATGCAGCCAACAGACAAGATCTCACTTGTCTCTTCTATTCCTGGGCACATCCACCTTCCAGATCATAGCAGTGAGCTATATTTGATAAGCGCAACTAAGCATGCACGGATTAAACATTTTTGTAAATATATGTCTGATCGCAACTATAAGTAATAACATTTCCACCACGAATAAAGTCTATATATAGCATCTGTAATGACTACGCTTGTGGTTCAGTTTTAATTAAAAAAATGTGGTTATGGCTTAGATATTCTTACTGCAGAAAGGACAAAAATTACAGACTTTCATAAATAAGTTCAATAAAAAGTTTTTCCCCACTAACAGTGATTATTAGCAAAGTGCCCGAATATTGTAGAACTTTAATATAATCGATTTCCTGTGATGCTATATGCTGTTTTATTTATAATATATAAAGGATTTCTTATAGACAGTAGGTTCTAAAAGGAATTGATTCATAGCAGGTTAAAAATTGTGGGTTTGTGTGACAGTCTTAAAGACATTTGCAAATGTAACACTTTTGTGTGTTAACTAACACATTATCAGTGTAAAAACCAAAGCTCATGTATGTAAAATGGTATTTCCATGGTGGCAGCCTAGATGTGAGAAACACTTACCCGCTGATATAATTAAACACTGCTCTGTGGGATTCAATAGTAAAAGTAAATAGTGCTCAGCATGACTATAAAACCAAGTAATACTTAACCACCATGTAAGCCTATGAAATACTTAATAGTAAACTGTACCCTGCATGCTTCACTAGCATTACTCTGCATGTGGTCACTGAACAGTCACAGTATTGGATCTGAGCAGTATCTTTGCAGGTGTCCCTGCGTCTCTAGTTAGCTGCAGTAATCCTCTGCAGGTATCATTAAAGCAGGTTTAATCTTGTTAGATGTTCTCTAGAATAGGACATGTTCATTTAGTATTATGTTTTAAGGCAAAAGTGGAACACTTTTTTGGTTGGATAATTGTATCACAAATATCAAAGGAACCTGTAACTTGAAAAGTTTGATTGTTATGCTATGGGACGTACTGTGTGGTGAGGATTTCTAATCTCTGGATGTTTTCAAGTTTACATTGATACTGGAGAGGGTGTGTGTGAAGGCTGGAAAAGTGTTCCACAACTGACTCACTTCTGACAAACGTTTACTTACAGTGCCCCAAAAAACCTGTGTTATGAGCTTCTCTGGGAGTGGTCCTATTAGATGTGAGGGGATGAGCTAATTTAAACTGGTGCAGATGTAATAGCTCCATATGGGTCTACCAAGTCATGTAAATCTATGTACTAAATAGATTTTATGTTATAGAGAACATGTTGAGGTGACAAGATTCAGCTGACGTCCATAGTTTGTATTTTATATGTCGTCACTAAAAGAAAGAAAATTCAACCAAGAACTTAGCAATTATGTAAGTGCATTGTGTGCACAGGAAAATGATTTGTTCTGGATCTTTGGTTTCTATCTGCAGTGACTGACACCATTACCTGATGTATCACAGCCGTCACTGCTCTACAAATGCTTAGGCTGCTTAGTTACAAATCAATGGCTTTCTAGAACTGCAGATAACCAAGCTCAGTTAATTAATGTACATCAATGATTACCTCAATGTATTTTTGTTCTTCTTTAAAAGAGACATCAAATCTATTGTCTGCCTGGGAAAGGTATGAAATAACACATCCTATTTCTATATAAATGATCTGTCATATGTCTACCACACTGGTGTAAGCAGGTGTAAACTGATATCTTTGTACAAGCGGTTGCATTTTAAGATGCACATGGCAAGCGCAAGAGTCAAGATTGCATATTTTTAAAGTCCTTGTGCCAGGTCTTGTGTATTTGTGACTGTGGGCACCTTTGTCAGTAATATTGATGACATCTCTGAAGACCTACAGGAATTGAATGTGCAGTTTGTAACAGATGCAAAAGCACATAACAAAAAACATACAAGCCTAGAAATAACACACGTGAAAAAAGGAGGTAACGACAAACTTGGAAGAGTTATCTCCATATGTTTTCCAGGCTTTAAATTGGCTTCATTTTTATGCCTGTCCCAAATTTGTTATTAAGATTTATTTGGAATCTGAAACTATTTGTGGTATAAAATGTGCATGTACTTTGTATCACGCATCAAAAGTAATGTGATGTTTTAAGTTATTAGTTTGTGGGTAATTGCAAGTGTTCCAAATATACTTGGCTCTTTGTTATGTATACACTGTGTCACCGGGAAGCCGTGCATTGAGATCACTACCGCTCTCAAGTATGTCCTATGGACACATTCTTAGAATAGTCTTAAACTCCTATATCTTCTCTGTCAGTCTTCTATCAAGTCACTGTTTCAATATGTGCAGGTAAAGAGTGGGGGAAGCTCGCAACAAACACCTATGAACCATTTATCAGCTAATGGTAAAATAAATATTGTTTTCCTACTATAAATAGTTTTTACAAATGTTATCCTTTAATTTTGCGATGTCAACAGTAATACATGCCACATAATATATTACCATCTTACCTGCTAATATAAATTCTTTATTTTTGGTTATTCTAAGAGATTTGGATACCAGGGATAACCAGTGCCAATACAGTAGTTTAGATAGTGATAAACTGTTCATCACTTTGAAAAGCAATTTTATATTCCTCTAACATAAGTAACAAGCTAGATATTGATGATTAACGCAAAAAAAACATAAAAAAATGCTTTTATACATTTACATATTATAATGGTTATGATGATATATATATATTTATACATATACACATATATATATATATACACACACATACACAAACATTGTGTATATATATATATATATATATATATATATACACACATTATTTAACATCAATGTCAGCACATTGGCTTTAATGTATATTATAAGACTGACAATGCTTGTTGGGCAACTGTGATATTTATTACTTGTGTTGCAATTCATGTTAATTAGTCACCCGAAACTAGATGGTAGCCTGCAGTGGGAAATCTTCCTAACCTTACTGAAACCAGTAGGAGAAATTCAGCCTTTCATCATATATAAGGTGCATAAATATGTTATACAATTGAAAACAACCTTTTTAGATCTGTGTCATGACATAAGTCCTGTAAAACTGTAACATAACCTGTCAGATAATAACGATATCATTTAGACTCAGTATATAATTACCAGTCTTTTCAATGTGACACTGAAATGAAATGCTTATAATGGAGAAGGATCTTTAATACTAAAAGCTGTCATTTTAAGTGTAAACCTAAGACAGTCAGAAAATAGATTGATTCAATGTGGTTTGTCTCAGGAATAACAGTTATCATGCATGAAAGAGTTCAGTTAATATGTTTCTGTTTAGTTTGAGTGATAAATCTATGACTTTTAAAGGCTTAAATAAAACAATGGAATGGATCTCAAACAGATGAATGATGGATTGTTTTGGCTAAAAGATTCCTGGTCTTGAATTCAGGAATCTATTTGTGACAAAAATGTCAGGGAAAGTTCTACCAGTTTTTTAATTATATATAGACAGTAATGGGCAATAAGAGCGTGTTGTGACATTTTGTTTTGATATGTATTACATAGGCCCAAACCTAGGGTGGCAGAATGGCAGGGGTGGCAAATTGTCCCTTACTTTCTCATAGGTGGCTTGTAATACATTGCCATTTTATTTATAGGATAATAGGGTATATTTATTTGTTATGCAGAAATAGAAAGTGGTGACCAGTGAGGCCATAGACCACGGAGGCTATGGGGAAGGGGCAGCAAAAATTGGCCTAGGGGGGGTATAAAATTGAAATGCGATCCTGTTTCTGTACTGTGAATTCCTACTATGAAGTTGTGAAAACCTTTTTTTAAAGAAGTCTTTACAGAGCCCTTCACAGGGTCAAAACACCATAACTATAGCTACTGCTCTGCTATATCAGCAGGGAGCTTTCAATTACCAGACCTCTATAAATCTTCCTTTACATCTCCTGTGTCTTCCTGCCTCCATGTATTCTACCTGTGGTCATTTCTGTAGAATATAGATCCTGTACTTCTACAAGGAGGAAGCCGTGGATACAGGGGCTGCAGCTGTAAATATCTTCTTGTTAGGTGCTGGGGTTTTAGCAAATGGTCCCTCAATTAAGTGGTAACTAATCACCAATGACATAACAACAGCCCTCCTGAGTCAATACACATTCGCAGACTGGTCTATACACCGGCATTAATGTCTAATTTCTTACATTTCATTCACACATCTGTGTTCGGGTCACATAACCTACATAATATGGATACATCATTTGTGGGAACTTTTCTATACACTTATTTGTCTCACAATCCTGCACTGCGCTGCAGTCCACTTCTCTCTATGTTCGCTGGTTCTAATAAAATAATAATATCATATTTCTGACAGGTGTATCTCTCATGTTATATAGTTCTTTGCCAATGTCTGTTGTAGTAGTATTACAGAGCACCAATAAGTTTCCATTTGTTTGTGTATAGTTTGTAATATTGTTTTGTGACCTCAGCTTATCCCCTTTGAGCCCTTTATTGTCCTACCTTCCTTTCCAGTGCTTGATTCGTGATCATGTGCTGAAGATGCTTCCTTTAAGTTTATCAGTGTGTCCCATTGTTACTGGAATCCTCTAGGTGCATTTGGACTTCTCTGTGACCCTTGTGCTTTCTGCCAGTGCATCTCTCAGTGCCACTGTCCTGGTGACCTGGCCACAGCAGGTCTCAGATGTAGTCAGGACACAGCCTGTAGCGCCACTCTGTGCAGCTCCCTTATGGATGTGTCTCTGGCAGAATCTCTCCTCTCTGTCTGTTTCTCTGGATAGTGAATGCACAGCCACTCCCTGAAGTCACTTTCCACTCCCCCCCTGTCCATCCCGAGGATTCACCTCTTTTCCTCAACTTTGCTATCATCTGTTCCTTTCTGTCTTGTTAGGGGTTTCCCATCTGTAAGGTGTAGAGGGTTCAAACACAATGCTACCTTTTGCATGCTGCTTTGGGGGACAAGTGAGTGAGGGATCACAGGGCAAAGTTCAACACCAATTTGCAAAACTCTAGGTGGCAAACTGCAACCGAAAAAGCACAAAAGGGCTGTTGCTGTTACAGGTAAAACTAAAATTGCTATCTATGGTATATGTCCGATTAATACAAACACATAGACGTTCACAGAAGAACAGAACACGTTGCTCCATCTGCTCTTAATACCATGCATATTTTCATTGTACCTTTTTATTACCTGAAACAGTTGAAATAGTTTTTTCCCCAGGCATCTTTTAATTATTCCCTACAGCATCTACTAAATAGCTTACACTTAGTGCTACTGTTACTGTCATTCAGTAACATTTGAGGCTTGAATTATTAGTTCAGTGAAAGGTGCTGTCACATTGCAGAACTGTATTTAGTAATAAAAAACAAAGGACACTCTGCAATGAACTGAAACCACCAGGACAGTATTGCACTTTTTTGTACTTTTTTGTACTTTGTATCTCTGAATTCACAAACATTGTGTCTTTAATGGTTTATAATTACTCCAGTAGCATGTAAGTTCTTACATAGGTTCACTGATTAGTGGGTCATTATAGGTTTCTGCCATGATGCTGATACTGTGAGCTGTAAGTAACTTAATGGTTTAATGCCTGTAAACAAAATATGCCCTTCGACATACACCTGTGTCAGCTACACACTCAAGATATTTAATCTAAAACATTGAAAAATTAGTAGGAGTATGTATGGATAAGGTTGGCAAATCAGGTGCAAAACTGCAACTGGCAACTTTACACCTTATCTATGAAGTTGTTCTAAAAGATAATCTATTGGCAATTATAGAGATTATTAAAAAATTATTCCTATGACCACCTTCATTGATCATGTACAGCCTTGAGTTTAGTTCTACGACAACAAGTACATAAAAATTTGCTTTATTATTTAGCCTTATTTTTTAATGAGGTTCACGTTGCTAGTTTTATTTTTGGCATTATAGTTTATTTTCACTAGATTTGCATTAGATAGAGTTTAGTAAATAAGCCTGTTACAGATCTCCAGGAGAAAACCCCACTGACTTCTGAATTGCCTCAGGGAAGAGAGGCTACTGGTGAACATTAGCTTTTGTGCCCTTTATCAATGGGTTGTAAACATGTCAGTTACAGAAGGGTTTATATTCCGAAGGTTTGTCTTTTTTACACATATGTTCCCGTAAAAACAAAATGAGAGTTTAGGGTTATTTGTGCACTACAAAGCTGCTTTTGTAGTAAATGAACCAAGAAAGCAAACAAGTTGCACATTGCTCTGTGGGGATCAGGGTAGTTTTGTTTCCACATCCAGAAAACAGCCCTTACAATTTTTATAACCTGGTATAGCTCCAAGTGATGCTTGGTTTTACACAATTTAACTTAGGTTTTAATACTATTTCTGCAGGAATCTCTATTAGCAATGTCTGACCTTTTCAACCAATTTCCTCTGTGTGATCCCACGTGCTATGACAGTGTCAGCCAACTTCACATGTGTGGGGGGGGGGGACACATTTTTTGGACCTACAAGATGGAGAAATCAAATTATTAGCAAAAGTAGTATGGTGAAAAATGATACACTTTGCATAGCACAAAATATGTCATATATGTAGCTATTTAGTAAATACCGTGCATAGCAGATCCATAACCTGCACAGCAAGCCCATACCCACCACACATAACCCCAATGCCTATCATACATCGCTCTTTGCCCAACACCTACAGCTCTATGGCAATCATATTACGCGGTGTGTGCAGTATAAACTCCACATACGCACAGGGCCGGATTAACCCGAGGTCTAACTGGCCTACAGCCCAGGGGCCTGGGGCATCCAGGGGGCCCTTGAAAGCGCTCAGCAGCATTATTGATCGGTCGGGGGCACCCCCGGCCCATTCAATGCTGCTGAGCACTTTCACTGCGGTCCTTCCCCAGTGCGCTGTAGTCTCCTTACTGAGGAGATCTCGTGAGTCTCACTCTCACGAGATCTCCTCAGTAAGGAGCGTACAGCGCGCCAGGGAAGGACTGCAATGCCAGGAGATGGTGGTCAGTGCCTTGGGGGGGGGGCTGCGGCTCACAGGGGGGCCTCACCCGGGGGGGCCTCATGGGGAGTGGAGGCCCTCTTAGCCCAGGGGCCTCCATTAATCTGGCCCTGCATACGCACCATGCCATGACCTTCATGCACAGCCCTGTTCTAGCATAACAAACTTATGCCCACCGCATATAGCTCCAGGTTTGACATAACAGTCATATGCCCACCATAGCCCCACTCCCAACATGAAAAGCCCTGTGCCCAACATACCAGTCTCGCGTCCACCACAGTCCCATGCCACTACCTTTGGTGGTGGGTAGTGTGCATCCCATATTAGCCAGAGAGATAAAACACTGCTAGTGTGGAGAGCCAATGGGCAGCCACCATTTCAATGAAATCAATGAGAGAAAATCAAAGGTGGTTTCAACTAATTAAACTAGTTTTATATTGAAACTGCACAGCAAAACTGTTTTCTATTAAGAGTAAACTAGTCAGTAAGATGGCTGGGCTCCACTGTAGTGGTGGAACATGTAGCCCAGCTTTCTTTATTTGACTGAAATGCTGTATCGGATTGATTCTCATCTTACATACCAACTTTAGCGTTTCTAGCTATAACATCTCTACTCCCTCTACATTCTTTCTATTTTCATTCACATTTCCGCTTTTGGGTTCCTACACAAATTATACACAAGTCTCTCTCTCGCTTTCTCTCTCCACATCTGTCCCCATCTCTTCTGGACAGTGTAACAGCTATGTGTTCATAAATGTCCAATAACTAAGTCATACTGTCAAGGGTGTAACAGTGTATCACTTGGTCCATAGCAAAATTTGGGCTCTAGTCTACCAGCTTTGCCTCAGGGAATAGCAGGGGCCTAGGAGTGGGGCAGGCTCCTGTCACCTAAGGGCTTCATAGTGTCCACACTCACTGTAGTGCTGTATATGAAAGAACTACTTGTTTATGGCTTCTAATGTCCATTCTTTGACATTTATATCGCTTTTAATACCTCCACAACTCAAGCACAATTTATGGGTATATTTGACTGTCCTTTGTTACTCACTTTTATCCAAAGAATGCCACCTTCAGATAAGATATTTTTCTTAAATGTCTCTATATTTCACAGAAGACAAAAACATCATTCTTGTCCTTGCCTTACACTCTACCACATAGATTACGATAATGTCATTCGGACCGGTCTTTCTATGAACTGACCTCCATTTCTACAATGCATTCTAAATTCGACAGCTAGTCAAATTTTCCTCATTAATTGGTTACCTAATGCTGCTCCACTTTTCTACTGGCAGCCTGTACCAGGGGCGGATCCAGACTTTTGCTATACCCGGGCGATTTTAGGGGGGGCGATTTAGGCCCCGCCCCCTATCTAATTTCTAAGGCTGCCGGCGGCTGCACAGTATGTGCAGGTCCGCTCGGCAGTGACAGTGTGCTGCCCCGCTGCTCTGATTGTGTTTAAAACACAATCAGAGCAGCCGGGCAGCACACTGTCACTGCTGAACGGACCTGCACAGTGTGCAGCCACCGGCAGCAAGCCCCTGCTAGGGGGGGGGGGGCGATCGCCCCGATCGCCTCCCCCTGGATCCGCCACTGGCCTGTACAGTATATAATCTAATGCAAGATCCTTCTATCATACAAATCAATCAGCGTAAGTGTCCTGGCAAATATGTCCTCACTTATCTCTAAATATCTCCCAACTAAAAACAACCGATAATAATAATATAAAACAACAACAACATGCTCATTGGTTTCACAGCATAGCCGCTGTGGCTGAACGGCTATTAACCTGTCCAGTCAACTGATGTCAATGTCATTTTGCGTCGGGCTCTGTAAAGAGGAGTTACGTTCATCTCATTAGGGTTTTATTTTATTTTCAATTGTACTGTGTCATGGATGAAGATTTCCATTGGACTATTTAAGAAAAGATTTTGCTGTTTCATAAAGTAGTGAAAGAAAGGTTTTGAGCTCTCATTCAAAAAACAGATTTGTTAACATTTGTATGCCTCTTTACTTTATTTTAGATATTACAGGTCTGATTCTTTAAGCACACAAAACTAATGTTTTGTGTTTTGTTTAAAGCTCACATAAATCGGGCATACTCATGTCCGAGTTCAACAAGGAGCTGATGTAAATATACCTCTGTTGGTGAATACGGATCTAGGTCGGCTCTTCTCTAACAGACAAGACACTGCAGGGCACATCCACACATATGTGGAAGATAAAGTCCCAAAAGGAAGCATAGAAAACTATTCAGTTATTGTCACCTGTTAAAAATATAGTCAGTAATCACAAAACATTTAAAAAACCAAAAACTTTTTTTTTTTTTTTCTCCATAATAATGATATTATTAATGTCTACTGTACATAAAATGCATGATCACTAGTTACCGGCACTTGTACCAGACCTGTAGCTGGTGCGAGTGATACGACAGAAAAACACGTACCTGTGAGACGCCCAAATCTTGCTTCAGACACTGCTGTGTGCGCTGGAGCTTGTCACGCCCTTACTGTACATTGACTCCATACAAACGTCCAGTCCCTCCCCTGTCCCCATTACAACCTTGAAATTGTAGGCTGTAGTAAGGGTCATTTGTGCTCGAAGAAAAATTGGACATTGCATATGGTTAGTTTCTGGGAATTTAACAATATTTTTTCTTTTACCGCAAATGAAAATCATTTAAATGTTTATTCTTTGAATAAAGGATATTTTTTTTTTTAAACCTTTATTTGTACATTTTTGTCACACAGTAAACAGACACCTGGCACTGTCCCAAGAGGGCATAAATAAATTACATCATAAATGGTAAACCGAAATATAAAGAACAAGTACAGTTGGGGCGTTTGCACAACATAAATATGAAGGAGGATTACATAACAGTGTGTCAATGAAAAACCTTAAAAGGTGTGAGAGAGTGTGACAGTGTATATGGTAGTGAGAAGGGAGGATAAGAGGGGAAGGAGGAGAGGAGGGGGTTTGGGGGAGTTGAGACCAAGCCCGGGACCCCCGTCAACCGGAGGGCAGACATAGTGGAGCAGTATACGGTGCTCAACCTGGGAACAGAGGGATCAGTGTAAATGAACCAAACTCTCTAAATTTGGGAGAATTGATAGTTATTCTTATTGAGATATGCTGAATTTTTTTCCATGGATGCTAGATACCAGATTTTAATAAAGGATATTTTTTCATCATTAAAGGTTTTTAAATATTTTTCATCTATTTTTTTATAGACTCACAGATGTGCATACCTACAGAGACTAGTTTGGCAAATCTGTAAGTTAACCCTTATCTATCCAGGCGGGTATCGCTGAGACAGCTGTGCATCGCTCAGCCGCCCCGGTGATATTTTTTGATAAATTGCAGTAATATGGAATTTTTTATCGCTGTGATAAGATCATCCTTAGTGCTGGAAAAAGGGGACTATTGATAAAAAGGCGCCATAGCATCAAGTGAGTTTTATAGCACCTGTTGGTTACTAGTTGAGAAACATGCTCATATGCATATCGGTTTGTTAAGATCACTAGGTTTATCATATCTGGTATACAAAAATTTAGTAGCATTATAAAAATAGATCAAATCACTTTCTCATATTTAGGATGAAACTGGTGGACAAATATTTGGTATGATTACTATTTAGGTATGTGTAATGCAAGAGTTCTGTTTCTCACTAGTGGAAAACAGGTGGATCAGAAATGTAATTTAACATACAACTTGACAGTAGAGATACTGACCTATTGATCTTCCTTATGCTCTCCCTACATGTGGAATAATTTACAGTAACCTACATCTGAGGTATGGTAATGGTAAAATAAAACTATTTAATCAGCCTTTGAGATTGAAAACAAAAGTTCTCCAAGTTCTCTTCGCTGCTGTAGAAGTAAAAGAGATCTCATAATGCTCGCTACACTATTGTTGAACTCTGACTCCCAACATCATCTGTTAGCCACTGGCTCACTGTAGGTCAATAACATAAGATCCACAGCCATCAGAACTGGTTTAACTTTGTTAATCGGCAGTTTAACACGGCAGTTCATAGCACATCTAGGAAACATTGGCACACAGCAGTGGCAGAAAAGAAAAGTGGTGCAAGATGGAATTGTCCTTGGATCATGAATTCTACAGCTAATACATGGCAACGAGCACTGACCCCCCAGGATGCGTGCTTTTATCAGACCCAGACCAATCCGGGGTGCCAGACAATGCACTGAAAAGTGTAATTCACAGCAAAATTAAAAATTCATCACTGAGCTTCGAATCAGCCCCAATTCCCACAAAATTATAATCTAGTTAGGTACCTTTGACATAAAGTGCAGATTACAAACCCTTGATGAAATAGCAGCAAAGTGGCAGGTAATACATATACAAATCTATTTAGACATCCATGCTTATATTAGTTCTGCAAACAACGTTGTTCTTTGTTAATAAAACTGTTGTCTTTACACCGTTCAAAAAATTTAAAAATAATCCTTCACCATTCTTTGGATGTTGATAGTTGATAGTAGGATCAGGTAGAGTTACAGCAGAGGTGTCACTAATCCTGGTCAATTCTTTTACAGTAGACAAGACCAGACGTCAAAATATTGAGCTAAATCATCTGCATCATCAAAGGGTGTCTAAGATTTTTGCTAAGCACACAACAGTATATAGCACATGTAGGTAACATTGGCACACAGCGGTAGCTGAAAAGAAAAGTGGTGCTAGATGGAATTGTCCTTGGGCCCTCCCATCCACCCTTATGTTGGATCTTAAAACGGACATGCACACTTTAGCAAACCAAGCACTTCAGTCACAAAAGTGGCACTCCTTGTGACTGAAGTGCTTGGTTTGTTTGCGCTCCCACAAAACAAGTTAACAATGGGCTTAAGGAGCGAAGGTAACAGTGCTGTTAATGAACTCTACTGTGGCAAGATGTTGTTGTCATCATCCTAAGCCTCATCCTCACCCTCATCAGTTTGTACATCATCCTCACACATTATTAATTCATTACCGCTGGAATCCACCATTACAGAAGTCTCAGTATTTTGATATAATTGGCGGGAAAGGCCTTCTCGTGGAACTTGATGTTCATTTTTATGAACATCATCTTTTCCACATTTTGAGGAAGTAGCCTCCTACGCCGATCGATGACAAGGTTCCCGGCTGTGCTGAAAACTCTTTCCGAGTACACAATGGAGGGTGGGCAACTTAGGCAGTGCAAAGAGAGTTGGTACATGGGTCTCCAAATTCCCGTTTTTTTCTCCCAGTATGTAAAGGGACTGTCTGATGTATCTATTTCTATGCTGTCATGAAAATAATCCTCCACCATCCTTTGAATGTTGACAGTAGCATCAGGTGGAGTTACGGCAGAGGTGTCACATTTTTTTGTCAATTCTTTTTGACCAGCCCAGATGTCAAAATGTTGTGCTGAGTCATCTGCATCATCCTGGGGTCTCTTGGGAAAGCTAAGTTTTTTTTCCTAGCAGCAGTTGAGTGAGAAAATAAAGGAGGAGACACCTTGCATCTCTTCAGATCTGGGTCAGTTGGAAACAAAGAGAAGACATAGCTCTTAAACCGAGGATCAAGCACAGTTGCCAAAATGTAGTGATCCGATTTCAAGATTTTGATAACTCTTGGATCCTGGCGAGGGGAAAATAGTACTTCATCTACAATTCCAACATACTTAGCGTAATTGCTTTGTTTAATCTCCTCCTTCAGTTTCTCAAGCTGCTTTTCCAAAAGCCTAATTAAGGGAATCGCTTGACTCAAGCTAACAGTGTCTGAACTCACTTCACAGGTGACTACTTCGAATGGTTTCAGCACCTTGCACAACACGGAAAGTATTCTCCACTGCGCTTGAGTAAAATACATCCCCCCTCCTTTCCCAATGTCATGGCTTTTGGAGTAAACGTGGATGGCTTCCATCTGCAGAAGCATATACAGGGTGGAATTCCACCTTGTCACCACCTCTGGCTTCAGTGTGTGGCAGAGCAAATTAAATTGCTCTTGTGTCTGCTGCAATCTCCTACATGCTGTTGCCGAATCCCGGTAATGTCCAGATATTTTACAGGCCACAGACAGCATCTCCTGCACGTCGCTGTCATTTCTTAAAAAGATCTGCACCAACAAGTTGATTGTGTGAGCAAAACAGGGAGCGTGATGGAATTCACCCAGCTGTAATGCTCTCACAATATTGGTGGCGTTATCAGAAATGACTTATCCTGAGGATTTCAATGGAACTGCACCTGAAATGACATGTACAACTGCAGTGAGTAAATTTTGCACAGTGACAGTATTTTTGATGTACCTCACTGCTGCAAACAGGTGCAAGGGTGAAAGCTATAAGCAATATCTGCAAAATAATCATATTATACTAATCCCCAAAATATTGCAACTTTCTAAATTAGTTTGTTTTGTTTAAAACATTGGGCTCTATCATGAGCTGACGGCTTTTGTTCTTGTCCAATACTTTTAATAGGACCAAATTTACATCTCCATTTACTGCATAAACAGTCCTGATGTCCCAACACTCTCACAATTAATTCAAGCTATAAATAAGGCTAAACAAAGCAGTGTGAACCATACGCCTCTTCGTTTTTCCCCTCTGCACACCAAGGCACACTTTTAGTTTGCAGATGCATCTCCTGGTCACCTTGATATGCGCTGGGTAGACAAGTCTGGCACGCCGACGGTAAACCAAGTAGATGAGGTCCAAACCCATCCTTTGTGCAAGCTGTGAAATCTTCAGCCAATTGAAATTCTGAAATTATCATTTTGACTTTGGACCAAGCGTTTCAGAAAGCCAACTTGCAGAGAATTCCCTGATCTGAGCCTAAGATATTAGTCAGTTCCACACTGGATAATATAGACAGCACCACACTTCCAATGTGAAGTTAAACAGGACCTATGGCCAGGCGGAGCTTACAACAAGGCCATGTAACCAAGTCCAGTGACCAGACATAAGTGAAGAACCTGGGGAACACATACACCTCTTTTTTTCTTGCTGGCTGTGGCCTCACAGTGTGATGACTTTCTTTGTATCTGTGTATATATAGTAAGAAGTACTTTGTGGAGACCCACAGGTTAATTGCCTTTAGCTTTTCACTGACATGTAGTAAAGTTCTGATAATCTGCATTATTGCTACAACAGTCATTGGACGTTTATATTTTTTTCTCTGTTTTAGCTTAACAATCTGACTCTTTGATTGCACTTTAAGTTGAAGTTCGGTAGTATTGCCCACAGCTATACCCCTTTTAACAATTATACCTGTCCCCACTGCTCTGTGACTTCATAGCCATCACTTGGATCTGTCTCAGCTTGCTGACTGCTTCCATATTGAAGCTGTCAGTTGTTTCATCTGCAGGCTGCGGCCACTGTATGTGCTGTGGGCTATTTGCTTCATATTCAAGCTGCCGAGATTCATCTTCAAACACATTCGCTGCAATCAGTCTTTTAGCACTTCTAGTCTCTGCTGCAGGCCATTGGATCATCCACTCAAGCACAGAGTCCTCCTTGTATGTCACCTGTTCAAACTGCAAATGGATAGCAGTCCAATCTATTCATATGCCCTATGCCGTAGAAACACTATTCTGAACTTGTAAGACAGTGACACAAAAGATTGTATAATGTCCTGCACAGAGCTAGGATATGCCTCAAAGTATATAGAAATCACAGTCTACATAAATGAGGGGGTGCTCCCTACCATAATAGAACATAAAAAGGGATCAGAAAAAGAAAGGATTTGGAAGCACTCCTGTCCACATTGAAGGGTAACTCAATAATTACCACTAAATAGTTACGGGCAAAAAGCCTTTATTATTAATAAATAGAAAACATATCCATCTAGATGATGGTATACAACCTCATTGGTAAAAAAGTGAAATATTAAAAAAAGATAGAATATGGTGAAAAGAAAATAGAGCAATGTGTATTAAAATTAAGGATAGTGGAGCCAGGTAATATGAAAATACATTTCTCTAGGTGTCCATATCTGATAATAGGACAGAGTAGATCGTATATAATAACCTGGTATAGGCGCCCCAAATGACTGTGGCAAATGCCTAAGATTGCCTAGCTAAGATATATGTGAAGCGCTCTTGCCAGGGATATCCTAAAGTGTCAGCCCCATACTAAATGATAATTATTAATTATTAATGGGGATTGGCAAAAAACCCAGGTGAAAGAATATCACAGATCGGTATGTGCCATAGGGTTTGTATTAGAAGTCCCTGACTAATAACAGCATTGATATAGTACCATCAATGTGAGTGTATTAACTGCTATAACACATGCCATAGATTCCCTAGCCAAATATATATCAAGCGCTTAGTGAATTCAAAACAAAAGACACACAGTCAGTAGTATCAGAGCGCTAGCGGCACCACCGCTCGCTGGCTCCACTTCCGGGTATGACGTCAATGTTGACGTCAGTTACCCATAACCTCAACGTACGTTTCACTTCAAAACAAGCTTGATAAAGCTTTTATTGGTAAAGTTATATTTGGGGGGAGCCAGGCAGCAGTTCAAGAAGGGTTCTCGGCCCACGGTTTTGGGGTTATATTATAGACGGGTTCTGATTGTCACCAGTGCAGAGGATCAGGTATCCTGTTGACTGAGCACTGAGGACGAGACCCATGGATTTTGATTTGGCTATTAGTTGCTTGCCACACCAGTCCCCGTAATATTTGAAATTAAGGAATTTGAATAAAAGGCTGTGGCCTGTGCTCAAAGTGTGCCCCTATGAGGCGGTATGTCATACCGGCACTTCCAATACGGCACTGTGTTCAAATTTCTGGAAACAGTTTCCAGCTCCTCGTTGACGATGTTCTTATTATCCTGAGTGAGGAGGTCGCAGGGTGCGGGAGTAGGATGTGTGTGCCACGCATCGCATGGGGAAGGGGGGGGCACGTTGGGTGCCATGGGTCGTGGCTCTTACTGGTCATCTGTGTCATCGGTGGGGGCGGGTCAGACAGGAGCTCTCGCCGCGCAGCAGTGTGACCTGGGTCCCTGCAACTATGTTGGAAGAACAGTACTATGAAACTATGGAAAGCAAAAGCAGTTGGAAGAGACAACACTTGGGGACAGAGGTAACAGAAAGCAAGATATAAGGGCAGATAGGTCAACCTGAGAAAATGGGAAGATATAGTGGGTAAAGTAGTAGGGGAGTCATGAAAGATGCAAGAAAGTCAGACATAAGGTCAGACATATGGGCAGCACAGTGGTTAGCACTTCTGCCTCACAGCACTGAGGTCATGAGTTGAATTCCCGACCATGGCCTTATCTATGAGGAGTTTGTATGTTCTCCCCGTGTTTGCGTGGGTTTCCTCCGGGTGCTCCGGTTTCCTCCCACACTCCAAAAACATAGTGGTAGGTTAATTGGCTGCTATCAAATTGACCCTAGTCTGTGTGTGTATGTTAAGGAATTTAGACTGTAAGCCCCAATGGGGCAGGGAATGATGTGAGTGAGTTCCCTGTACTTATGTTACATTCTATGGGGGAATTTAATTGTCTGCGTTACTGCCGAAAGTAATACGGCCTGCACACTATACCATTACTGCAGTAATAGCGTGCATTATTACCGTTAGTACGGTAATTTTTAACGCTGATTTTTGCTCGCGAGCAGAAATACGGGTTAAAATGAACATATGAAAAGTAATAGAGCGCAGGCCACGTTACTTTCGGCAATAATGCGGCCAATTGAATTCCCCACTATGTGTGAAGTTTTAGTGCGTGAACTGATTGTTGTTAGGGCTTAAGGTTTGGGCCCATGGGCTTAAAGTTAATTGGTGACTGGGGGGTTATAAAGTTAATTTCAAACTATCAAACTCCATTCACATTTTCAATACCGCCACTTCTAAATTTCCACTTCAACCACTGGCTGTGGCTATATTCTCTACACTGCTTGGTGTCATGTCAATTATTGAATGAGTGATTATTGGATGAATGTGGGACAGATGTAGAGAGAGTGTCCCCATCTAAGGTCAAGAATTTCTCAATAATTGATGTTAACTACACTATCAAATAAGTGAAGAACTACTGCAACATCCCGGGCCCAGTATATTAATCCCCTGCACAAATTTATTAATTCCATACTGGCGCTGCTGCCGAGATTGATCAAGCCTGCAGCAACTTCTAACAACCATAAGCGCTGACAGCGCTCCTGTATTATTAGCTGCCAGAAAAGCACAATCACAAGTGACGCAGCAGGTTGAAAGCAGTTGTTGCCCTAGCAGATGTAATCAATGTTATCAGCTGTCCCAATAGCTACAAAAGTGCTTTAGTGCCATATACAAGCATAAAGATAACTATTCTATACAAAAACGTCTATCGAATACACCTGAATACATTATTATATTGGAGATATGGGAACTGGTTGACACCAACTTTCTGTTGTGTATTGTGGTTCTATTTTTGCAAAGCTAGAGTTTCCCTGTATAATTGCTGGACTCAAGGAAGTTTACTCTAGCAGTGGTATCTAAAGAAGACTGAATGATTGATTGGAGTAGCCCCATGCAGCCTGGCCACAGTCATCGGCCTAACAGATTTTTGGACCAATAAAATCACTACAAGTGGGGCTAAGAACTTAAAGGACAACTAAATCCCAACATAGAACTAGAACCAGTCTTTTGATGTATTTCTTTACAGAGTAAATAAAACCATTTTCATTAATATATAACAAAGACTATGTATTACTGAGATGAATAATATACGGAAATAACTGAAAAGTTTATACGTAACCCAACATGTACGTCGTGTTAGGATGGAGGTGATTCCCTGTCTGAACAGACAGTAAGTGACTGACAGACTTGCAGCCTTACACTGAGATGTACAGTATGAATTGGTAGATATATATATATATATACAGGGGCAGTGAAGTGAAGTGACACCAGCTGAAAAGTTTTTTTGAACTACATCATATAAAATTATGACACTGTTCTAAAGATGTGGGAAAGGTTTCATCTGTCAGTAATGTAGTTGGGAGGTTAACAGAGCTGCAGTGAAATGTTAGGTTATCACTGAACAATGTGTTTTAATTTCATTGTTCACATTTGAAAAATTCTATTCTAGTCTAGTTGTCTTTTACGGTTTGTTTTTTTACCAAAACTCTAGTCAGATAATGGCTACTCAACATTATGGGGCCACTCCAAGCCAATCATTCAGTTTGGTCCACGAATGACCAGATCTCTCCAATTAGGTCTTCCACGTGTTTATTCAAACTGGTCAGATATTTGGTGAGTATATGCAAGGCCGCCATGAGCGGTGGTATGCGGGGGTACTGCTGTACGGGTCCCGGAATGACAAGGTGGCCCGCCGTGACATGCATGTCCTGCCCACCACCCAGATGACTCACCTCACATCTGTATTATTTTTCCTTACAATGAGTCTCAGCAGGGTTCGGAGAGGGGGTGGCACCTCTAGCGACACAAACAACAGACCTGGAAGCAGCCTGTGTGTTCCTCTACCGATACAGGGGAGCCGCGACATTGAGCTCACAGCAGCGAATTTTTAAAAGCAGCCAATCTAGTTATTGGAATTCTACAAAGGAGAATAGCAGCATACAGGAATTAAAAAAATAAAAATTAAGCAATGTTAGCTCTACCTACCAATACCACTTATATAGTGAATACCATTAAAATAGACATTTGCAGGAAGAAACAAAAAATTTATTTTTAGTTGTTAGTCTTCATTTTGCTGCCCCCAAAACTAGACCACCATTGTTGAAGCATTTATGTTTCCTGATACTAAATGCATTTGTAGCAGGAAACATAAGGGGGACTTCCTAATGCAAATTAGAATGGCCAATATCTATCCTATAACATAAATTTGGATATATAATAAGGACTGTGGTATCTGAAAAGAGATATACATTGGACAATTTTAGATATCAAAGCTGCACTATACATAGCTGGACTTTTTTAGTTTTTAAAAGCTTTTCTAAGGACTACTGTTTAATAACGATAATTCCACTGTGATGAATTTTTGGGCAGTGATAGTTTTACTAATATTTATGGATTGAGTTTGTCTTGTTTTTATCTAGTTACTGAAATTCAGAAATTCAGAAATTCAATTGTGCTTACTTCTGTTCCTTTTGGTTTTGAGATAAGATTACTATTGAGACTTTATGGGGGGTATTCAATTGTCGGCAGGATTGCCGAAAATCCCGCAGTCCGCGCACGATTACCGATCTTACGGTAATCGTGTGCGGAAAAACATGTAATACGGTAATTTACTTGCTGGATTTCAGCTCGCAGCTCCCTGAGCCGCGAGCTGAAATCCAGCTACAAATTACCGTATTCCATGTATTAGTTTTTCCGCTGCAGGATTTTCGGCGATCCCGCCGACAATTGAATATGCCCCTATGTGTGAGTATTAGCCCCCTCTTCAAGTTTTAGAGTTTTTTGCACCTTATGTTTTATATGGTAACTTCATGCTCTGAAAGTGGGAATCCTTTAACATTGGCAGCAATTCTAGTAGCTATCTATTAGGTTTGAGCACTGGACACACTGTGTTTTATAACGCCAGGCCAGTGCTCTGTATCTTATTAGGCAGTCCAGCGTCTACGCCCAGGTAGAATGTCACAGGAAGATTGGGCTTTAAGATCGCCATTATAAAGTATACATTATAGTGTTATATATTATAGTGTTATATATTATAGACAAAAGTGTTGTGGGAGTGGGAGCTTTGCATCACTGCTAGGACTGTGGACACCCAGAGCTGTGACCTGACACCACAGTGGGGGTGCGCTATATTTACACCGTCAGTGTCGGTAGCTTGAATGAAGTCCACTTCAGTAGAGACAAGTACAACATATCCGCTTGTATTTTTACAAGCAATAGAATATAATTCTACCTTTTTTATATCAGACATTCAAACAAATATAATGAAAACTGCATTATTGGTAGTAAAAAAAACAACAACCCATCTTTCTAAAGGTACTCCCTTATGATACTGATTATCCCATATTGGAGCAGTGACAAGTGCAGTCTGAGCACAGGCTGCAGAGCAGAGGTTAGGTATTAACTGTATACTAGTAAGGCCAGGTCTGATTTATACAAACCACAACCTCATGCTATGCACATTACACTGCCTCTAGTAACTGTACAAAGTGGGTGCCGTCGTTACTTTACATACACATTGCAAAACCTCTTATCTTTCTATTTGGAGCCCTGCATTCGTCTCTGCTAGGATTTTATGGTGCACTATAACTCACTAATATATATGTAAGATATAAAGCTGGGAGGGACGTCAAGAAGTTACTAAAATCTAACTTTTATTTAGTATCATTAAAATAATAAATTTGTTAAAACAGCAAAATTTCTAAAAGAGAAAAAAGTGTTATGGCGCAAGTGATTAAACAAACTTTGTATCATAAAATTGCCGGATGTACCTCATCTATTACCCTGAAATTTAATAGAGATTAGGCTTACATATATGATAATAAGTTGAGCTGTATTTCTTGAGGGATAATAATGTTTTCTCCCTTTCATGTCATATATATGACTATCTAGTATATTCAGCTTATTCCCATTGGATAAAGTATAATATTTCCTTAAATCCAAACTAGCTATTAAATGTGGCTGGTAGCTTCTAAATAATAAAAATCAGCTGTATACCACGTAAAGCTTCCAAAAGCGTAAAGAATAGTGGCATCAACCCGTATATTGCTGACTAGAGATCTATTAGACGCTGTCCCAGCATAAGAACTGCTGTTATTGTGAAAAGTGTGTTGCTACCTGCCTGTTAATACTCCATACTAACTATGGATTTAATGGAGTTTAAATCAGCTGTATTTCTTGAGGGATAAAAATGTGTTCCCTTTCATGCCATTAGTTTGCCTACCCAATATATATACAGCTAATTCCAAATGGATAAGGTATAGTATTTCCTTAAATCCAAATGTTTATCAAATAAGACTGGTAGCTTCCAATATGTAAAAGATCATCTATCTACCACATGGGAATTCCAGACATAGAAAATAATGGCTGGAAACCCATGTGTCACTGCCTGAAAACTGTTTCACGTTGCCCCAGCATGAGCGCCACTATTATTACGGGAAGTGTATTGATACCTGCCTGTTACAGCTCCACACTGACTGTGTATAGTAAGCAAGCTCTTATTATCAATAGGGTAGAGGTATGGCCGGCAAGAACGCCAACGCGCGTTTCACTGATTAGTGCTTTATCAGGGCCAGCCTATCAGTGCATCTGACAGGTCTTAAATACTCTGGAGCCGAGCTCCCCGAAAAAGAGTCATTCTTATCTCCTCCAATCAGGAACCGGGCAGAGTCATTCTTACCTCCTCCAATCAGGAACTGGGATTCATATCAAGATTGACAGTACATTCCACCAATAAGGTTGGTAATAAGATGAAAGTCCCGTCTCTTAGTGATTTCTATTGGCTAATCCATATTAGCAAACAAATTTACTCAGAACTATTCCCCATTCTAATGTATACAATGCAGTTAGCCTCTTATAAAGGTAAAAATAAAATTCTGGAACAAATATTACAAAAAATATTATTTGTGTATGATATAACTATATTATTCATGCATGTGGCGGTATGATATAACTATATTGGAGGTTCCATGTTTAATATGTGATTAGTAAATGAGATTAATAAACATATTATTTAATTGTTAATGTGCAGTAAATATGAAGTAATAAAAACTGTACATAGTGGTAAACTAGAAAACAAATATGATAGTGATAAAAAAAACTAAAGATAACATTAAAAGACATTAAAAAATAAATGTGAAATGTGATAAATATTGTAGGTCGAGTACAATGTAACCTTAATGTGCAATCAGATTGATATTAAATCCTTTATATGCAATGGATATAATGAAGTGAGGTAAAGTGAATGATGATAAATTAAATTGCAATAATAACCCATTTAAATAATGTGTGAATATTTGGAGATTTTATTAATTAGTTGCAGTAACTGTTGAAAATAATTTATAGTGATAATTTTAATAATTTTTTATTTTATTTTTTATTATCTTGTTATCCACCAAATAAATAAAATTAAATTGTGTGTTCATATATCCCATTTATTAATCAAAAAATCAAAAGATAATTTATTATCTTATTATCAACCAACTAAACTATATTTGATTAATATTTTCATATATCCTATTTATCAATCAAAAAGTCAAATATTGTAAAGGCTAATCTTATGTTTGGTACATGGCCGATATTTAAATCAGCAGTTCTATAATTTAACTTGTCTTATATATACAAATTCAATTATAATACTGTCTTAAACATGTGTATCTTTATTTAAATAAATATCCAAACTTTCTCTTCCTATGTCCAGGTATAAACATATATATTAGTACATACATATATATCATACTACTTTACCACAAAACAGAAATCCATCTGATATTAATAGATAAAACTGTGATTCATAAAAAAAACTTTATAGTTACTATTGTCATTAAGTCCTACTGGTTGGGTAGTTCCCATCAAGAAAATCATCCTTGCTTCTTTTTTCAATAATTCCTGTTTTATGTCTCCACCTCTAATGCCCAAACTGACTTTTTCCATACCGTACACTGTTAAGTTACATTGTAATGTTTTTTCAAAAAGTGTCTGGCAACTGTGGACGGAATCTCTTTGCTTTCAAGAAGATGATCGTGTAAGAGACTAGTGTGACAACTGGTTTAAGTTCTGCCATGTTATAAGTAAAGAATGCAGGTGTTTACTTGGTTGTGATGAAACCCTAATCAGTTTGGGATCACTGATGTTTCATATGGGAACGTCGCTTTATGGCTTCATTTGTACTGGCCCCCACAATTTCTGATGGCGGCCCTGATTGTATGATCTGCTTTCGGCTTGACCATTAGACTAGAAACTGTAAGCGCTCACTAAAAAATGTAAACCACAATGTACTAAAGTAAATGCTGTGGCGAAAAAAAATCGAAAAAAAAATCTGTGAAACCAATAAGATAAATAGTCCAGCATACACTCACAGATGTATAGAATGCATCCTTTTACATATTTAAGATAATAAACATTATTGATATAGATATATAGTAAAGTCTAGTACTATATAATTGCATTCTATACCAATTATGTTTAGCATGCTATAGGAGGGACGAAAATATATAAAAGGAGTTATTCTATGCACCTGTAAATGTGTTAGGGTTCCCAATATGAAGACCACAGTCAGTAGGGTAAATGAAACAGAGTAACTTTATTTTGAACACAGGTAACACAGGTATAAACTAGATGCAGTCAATGGTAAAGCAGCTAGCACAAGTCAATAGAAACAACAAGAACATGATACCAGGATTTCCAGGTATAGCTGAGGAAGCAGGAAACACTGAATAACAGGCACAAATGGAGAACTGCAGGTGCATGATACTGGAATCTCCAGGTTTATCTGAGCAGCTGGAGCTACTGGATACCAGGCACGGTTAGAGAACTTAATGTACAGGATATCATTGAAGAATCAGACAGGAGGAAGTTCAGGCAAGCCAGGGTTAGAAACCAAGAAATTCACAACAGTACCAGGTAATAAACAGGAGCAAAGTAAACTGAAGCCGAAGTCAGGGTCAATAGAAAAGGTCAAATATCATGAGATAAACAGGAGTCAGATACCAGAAGACAAATCAGGACCAGATTACAGCAGATTCTCAGAGTGACAATGAGAAACAAACAATAGAACTGGCACCAGTCTGTTGGAAAAGACAGTCTTTAAAAGGCCAGACACAGGTGATCAGGATCCAGATCAAGTGGTGAGGGCCTAATCCCTTGCAGGCAGGTTTTGAAAAAGCCAAGGCAGCATCCAAAGAGGAGGTGCTGTACTGCAGACAGAGGCAGATCGTAACAGAATGTTCCTGGAATATTTATGCTTGATCAACCATTTCCACTTAATATGTGCTCCATAGTCTATTGTTTTCTGTTGGAAACTGAAACAATCTAATTCCATTCCAGGCACAAATGGACAGGAACAGTGGAAGTAGTACCACATTGTACAATGGTTGTTTAATTCGGTTGAATTAAAAAAAAGTGAATAAATCAAATCTGACTTTGTGTGAGCAGCTTTAATCTCCAGCTCAAAAGTTGACAGGTTATAGCAAATATAGGCTATTTTTTTTTCACCAGAAGGCAGCAGAAAATATAAAACAATGCTATGAAATCAAGCATTAGAATATTATCAATTGGGTGAAATTAATTTTAAAACAATGCTTGGGTATTGTAAAAAAAATCTTGATTCACTTGTTTTAAATTTATCTCTGGATTTTCCCTTATCTATTTTACCTATGTGGAACAACACCAACTCCATTGCATCTGGTTTTAAATATGGAAAATAAACACGCAAAACCTGAAAATGTCCCGCCAATACTGTGATTTATTTTATAAGTGAAGCTCACAGAGCCTTATTTAAACTTGCATCACAGGCACATAACATGAATTAATTATTCATCTAAGTATTATTGCTATTTTTACAACTTATTTCCCCTTTGTAGTTTTGTGATTTAAAATTACAAATGTTTTTTTAGAACAAACATAAGACCATAAACAATGTTATAGAATTAAGTTTGGTGGAAAATAAACTATTTTCAACAAGTTTCCACAATTATATAGTTTGCTTTTAGGAACTCCGTCATACTGGTAGATGTAGACTAGTTTGTATTTGGTTAATCATTGTACCTGGCACACATATATTGTATATGTGTGCAATTGTGAGCAAATGTTTTATAGTAATATACAGTATACAATAGACAGTTTCCATTCTGTATGTATTAACGAGTATTACCATTAAACTGGTGAAAAGATACAAACACAATACATACATGAGTTATAAAATATATTAATATAAAATTCTACACACCCCTAATGAAAGTGCAGGTGTTTGTGATGTAAAGCCTGGAATAAAGATAAGTCATATCAGACATATTTCTACCTTTAATGTGAACTTGAAACCAATCAAATTCAAGTGAAGATTAAATAGACAATAATGGGGGAAATAATTGAAAATAAGAAAACTACAATACTCTGATTGCATAAATGTGCACAACACTAAACTAATACTGTGTAAAACATTTTGCTTTTATAATAACAGTGAGTCTATTGAATAAGTCTCTATCAACTTTGTACACCTGGGGGTAAATTTATCAAGTTGCGGGTTTAAAAAAAGTTGCCTATAGGTGACATCTTCACTTTTTCAAACCCACAGCTTGATAAATTTACCCCCTGGACTTTGGAATTATATCCCCGTCTTCCCTGCAAAAAAGTTCAAGGTCCATCACATTGCGAGGGGTTCGACTTTGTCATCTTTAGGGCATTCCACAGGTTTTCGATGGGATTGAGCTTTGGGGCTAGATTTACTAAGCTGCGGGTTTGAAAAAGTGGGGATGTTGCCTATAGCAACCAATCAGATTCTAGCTTTCATTTATTTAGTACCTTCTACAAAATGACAGCTAGAATCTGATTAGTTGCTATAGGCAACATCTCCACTTTTTCAAACCCGCAGCTTAGTAAATCTAGCCCTGCCTGGTCCATTCTGAGACTTTGTTCTTCCTTTTCTGAAGCCATTCTTTGGGTTGACTTGGATATCATTTAGAATTAATACAAACAGTTCACCCTTGCTGACAACACCATAAGATATTTTCCTACATGGTTTGCGGTGATTGCATTTTTGTTTGCAACATTTAGACAGGCTTAGATGTCCTTTTTTGTGTTTCCTTAATTATAATTAGACATAAACAACATTTTCAAAATTATTCAGTTGAATATTAACCTCATTCTGAATTTTGACACAGAATTTTGCACATTTCTCTGGTGGAATTTGATACTACTTTTTCTCCTTAATTATATGCTAACTACACCACAGAGCAGAATAAAGTGACACAGGACCTGATTCATTAAGGAAAGTTAAGCAAAAATAAGTAAGTCAAAACCATGTTGCATTTGAGGGGGAGGTAAATTTAAAATGTGATGGCAGATTTATATTTGGGGTAGGGCATGTCCTAGATCAACTTTAAATTTCAGTGTACAAAGAAGCTATCAAGTATTTGTGTGCTACATGAAAAAAACAGACAGTATTTTCCTTATGTGCAAAATAATAAACTAATTTGCACCCCTTGCATTGTAACACTTCTTTGTCCAGAAAACTTCAGTAACAAAACTTAATCAATTTTTTTGCTTAACTTTCCTTAATGAATCAGTCCAACAGTCATCATCCCAGCTCTATGTTATAAATTCTGCAAAAGTTCACAAATACAGTAATGAATGGCTCTGTGCCTCTGCAAACTGTCCTTTTTCTCGACAATATTCTGCCGCAACTTTGTTGATCTCTTATTATAACATAGCAGTGAGGTCAGTGGTCTGTACATGATGGACACTGCATTTCCTCCCATACTATCTATGTCGCATTGATTTGCTATTTGAAATGTATTAATTTGCAATAATTTCAGATATGTTATACAGCTTTTTTACATTGTTATGGTTGGTATATGAAACCAAGCTGCATATCATATACAGAGAGATGACTCTACGTCATTATAAATTAGTACATGTACTCTACAAATGTCCAATAAAACCTGAAGATTTGAACAAGATAAAAACGGTGTCTACCACAACCCACCGATAGAAAGGAAAAGGTGCATAGGTATAAAGCATATTAGCTGAAGCCATTCCTCGAAAGATGCTGACCTATGCCTATGTCTATGCATCCCTGTGTTTACATGATGGTCTATGGAGATATGGATGCATAGTATACATAACAGCTAATTGGGGACACAGGAAAAACTCATAAGGACACCTCTGGGCAGGACCCAGTCATTTTGCTCAATTGTTTCACCACAATATACATTATATGGCAGATTTAGCAACATACATTGGGACAACATCTGCTGGTGCAGCATCTGGCCAGATATAACATGTCCTTCCTTTATTCAGGTCAATCAGATTTTGTATTGTATCATTACATTCCAATCTGTTTGTACTGGATTTCAATTGAACTGGATGATGACTTTATTAGCCATATACATTATGCTCCAATGCTAGCCTCACATAGTTTTAATTAGCCACACTGACTGAAAGCATCTGTATGTGTATGACCACCTTAAGACAAGCATTACTGCTTGCACCTGATTTCAAAAATGATTTGATATATTTTGCTTTGTGCAAATATCAGTAAGCACTGCCATCTAAATCAGCTTGAAAAAATATATTTGTACAGTTATAAGAATAATTTCTGTGAACTAATAAATCCCTTTGTTACATGGTAATAAAATACTTTTAGTGACATGGATGATTGCCTAAGGTAGGTGTATATCTTTTTAAACTACTTGTATTTTATGTATTGAAATTCCATCACTCAGTCATGTAAATACATTTTTTATTGTTGATCTTTTATTTGTTCAATTTATTTTTTTGCACAGACTAATTTCTCTCTTCACACTACCAGAAATGTGGGAGATAAACTGTAATTACCTCAAAATAGCTGAAAACGTTTTTGTGGAATGCATAACTTTGCTATAGCATCCATAAAAAAAATTTCACCTAAATAAAAACATTTTTCAAAATTGTTCTAGATATGCTTGATACTATATAATATAGTATATAATATCAAGCTTATAAAAGAGAAGGCACTATCCCGCGACATTGACAGTAAAATAAAACAGTTGTGGACGTGTATATGCTTACTACATGATTCTTATTTATATGAGCTGCTAAGAGTATTCCTAGTTGAATTTGTTTTACTCAGGTTACATAGCTTGATGGGCGTAGCCTGCATTGTATGTATAATAAAGTGGCTGCATGGGTGTGACATTAGGGAAACCTTCCCTATGGGTTTCCCCATCTATGGAAAGAATAATTAAATTCAATTTCATATGTGCTTGGGCCAAAGGCAGAGTTAAGACATGCTCCCTCCCTCTGTTTGTTTTGGCTGCTGCAGAGAACAATGACTCATTTGAATATTGTTGATCTGCAGAGTTAATGTTCCATTAATCGCCTAACCCCGGGGCCCACCGGGGCTCTTCCGCTGCTTGTAGCAAATATATGCAGTTGGTGTCAGAGGGAGATGGAAGCTGTTGTACGTCCAGTGTAAACAATGTGCTCCCTTTATCGGATATTTCCAGATCATACCATACACATGCCATTACTTATTATCAGTAGCCGGGGAATTGTGATATTTTGCTAGACCTCACCTGCCCAGCGTGTGAATGGACTAATTGCTAAGTATTATTTTCCCATGTGGAAAGCAAAGTACTATTGTGCTTTCCTATGATAACAATACATAGACACAATCAAGTTGTTAAGATGAAGTGTTCTACTATCTGAGTGCCATGCATTGCTTCATAGAACACATATGGATGTGGTGTAAATTATAAAACAGCTTACGTTTTGATATTGCTTTTCTTTATTTACACAAACTATGTTATTGCTGATTTCAGCTTTACTTTCTATTTTAAACCTAGTGTATATCTAGAATCCTTTGTAACATGTACTATCTACAGAAATACCCTGCAAATTAAGATTTTTTTTGTTTAAAAAAACTCAAATAAAGCATAGTTAAGCTAAACAAAGTTATTTAATATGTAGCAATGGAAAAGTATATAGATTGGGCGAGTGCAATAACTGATTCTTGCTTTTAGCAAAACACTTAATAAAGAAAAATCTGCAAGCCTTTCATTTGGATAGACAGCTGGACAAGCCTATCTTTAGTACGTGTTATGCCAAACAAATATATTTTATTCGCTATGTGCAGAGGCATTGAGGTGGGCAATCTTTAACCAGTACACTAGGAAAAATATTCTCAAACTGTTAGTATGAAAAAAATGCAATTGAAAACGGAAAAGTAGTCAGAAACATCATCAAATGGTAGAGAGAATCTTTAGATTAATTTTAGTATACTACAGCATTTGTAACATCCAAAATACTGGACTCGAAAAACAAAACAAAGGAAAGAAAAACTTTTAATTTTTTTTACTTAAAAATGCAGTATATTAAAATCATGCCAAATTTTAAGTATAAATAAAAGATTGTGAGGTTCATGGCGTTTCTGTCACTTTAAGGAAAATATGAAGAACAAAAAATGTCTGTTGTTTTACTTTAGTCTTTCCAAACTGACATAATGAGAATCTTCTCCTACGTGTTTATCTCCCATAGGTACTGCTGCTGTACTCCTAATTATTTAGCACAAGATGCGTTACCAGCAGGGGCATAACTAGAAACAAGTGGGCCCCATAGCAAAATTTTAAAGGGGTCCCCAAAGGTTCTAGAGGGGGTCACGGCCCCCGCCCTCCCCTCATTTCTTTTATTGGGCCTGCCCACCGCCTCCTCTTGCTGCCTGCTGCTCTGCACTTCTCAGACAGGATGGGGACATCAGAGTTCCCTTCCTCTCTGACCAGAATTTAATTATGGAGCCCTAGAATCATGTCTTGTCCACACAGTATTCTGGAGCTTCAAATGCTTCAGTGTCAGCAGTCACACACCATAGGTGCTCATTAAGCTCCATGCTGACAGCCACTATTCTCCTCTGAGCATTGAGTTGAAGCACTCAAAAGAGATGGCAGATGGGAGCAGGACCCAGCGTAGGACATGTGCCAGGTACCATGTGACCCTGCTAAGCTACTTCTCCAATGTAATAATTTCAAGTCAGTCCCTACTGTAGATCAATTATTTAAGTACTTCACCAATATTGCTAAGGTGGTCATTCCGGAACTTGGAACATGGCATATATTGTTAGGATGATACAATGCATATAGATGATCTTACATTCACTGAACATGATGTCCTCCATGTACAATGTATAAATACAATGTTAGGGTTTGAAGAGACAGCTCAATATAGCAATAACTAAGTTTTTGCGATTGAGCAAAGTAAAGTCCTTAGTACTCATTCATTTCCCTTGTACTCCAGTGTAGTCTTTTTCCTGCTCATGTATTCCTTCTATCTTCATGGTAAATTTAACAGCTCGGGATACCTTGATCTGTCTTCCATTCCCCTGTAGCATTGAAGTCTATCTATATCATATATCTCAGAAAGTCACTCTTACAGTATGTGTAAAATGCATACAGAACACTAGCATTTTAAAAGACAAGCGTAAGTATAACATATCATAACAAGTTGACAAGTGCACACTTTACCTCTGGCAATCTTCAGTCAAGTCATTACAAGGTACAACATTTAAATATTATGCAGTTAAAGGAGAAATACTGGTAATTGCAGACCTTAGTGATTTGTATAAAAAAAAAGAGGACTGCAAACATGCTGGGAACAGTAGTGCTTGTGGGTGTGCCCAGTGTCGGACTGGGGTATGAAGGGCCCACCGGGGAACTGCAATGCTAGAGGCCCACCAGAGTGGGTGTGGCCAGCCATCATAGAGGCGAGACCAGACACTAGAGAGGGAGTGATCAGCCCATGAAGGACAGCTAGCACCATAGTGTACACAGTCTTGACCTGCCCCTTAGATTGGGCAGAGCAGTCACCAAAAATTGAGATTGTCCCACTAGAATCAGAACATTTGACAGACTGTCCTGCTCTCTCCTATGTGTTCTTGTCACATTCACCACCTGTGGCTGCTGGCTTCTTTAGTTGCGGCTTGGCTGGATCCTGGAATGTTGGGGGCCCTTTTGGTAAAAAATAAATGGGTACATTTAGAAAATTCCAACCAGTCCCAACATTAAATCAATAGGACCCACGATAATACTTAGGCCTTCCTCCAGCCCCAACATTAAAGTAGTAGTATTCCCATTTAATAAATAAACCTATTTCCCTCCCTCCAAACAGCCCCAGCAATAAATTAATAGCATATATGTATAATAAATATACCTATTTTCTGCAGCACCCATTAGTTAGCCACCACCTGCCACACACATTACATTGCCACAGATTGATACCAGCAATATCTTTTTGTATATGATTAATCAAGCCATGCAAACCTTTATGTTATCTTAAAATTTACTATACGTTTTGTGATGGCATACCAATTTTGTTGTTTTTAAAGTTTTAGGTAACCTTAATCAATTTTTTATTTAGTCTCTTGGTCTTTTGGTTGTTGTTACTCTGACATATAGCACATTGCCTTTCAACTGGCATTTTATGTTGTCCAAAGATGGTGCTATCACCTCCGCCAACAAGAGCAGCAACAACGGTATAGGCAGCATGTCTACAGCTGTTGTGTAACCCTGATTAGGATGCCAGACACAGAGAAGATACTCTGGTTTCGACTACCACCATATGTTATCATAGAAACACTGCACATTTTGCAGAGTGACCTGGAGCCTATGATCAGCATCAGCATCGCAATACCATCACTGTCTAAATTGTTGGCTGAGACACATTTCTGTGTTTCTGAATCATTCCAGACCACAGCATCTGTGGTGGCATGAATGTGCCAAACTTCTTTCAGTCGGGTACTCAAACTAGTACTTCGGGTATTCTGTCAGGCATCAGTTTAGTAATTTGCCATTAGATGAGGATCCATTTTGCCAATAAAGCAACGGTTTTACAACTCACTCTCCGCACCTCATAAGGACAGTGAATGGTATTCTTAGAGCTATGGTACCATCAAGAAGGAATTCATCCATTTTTCAGAATCTGAAATATTTTCATTCCATGTCAAGACTATATGTGATGTATCTTTCCTCATCCATAGCATTGTCACCAAATTTCTAAAGAGTGCATGTGCAGACCCAAATCAAATATGGCAACCTCAAGAGTCTGCAGTAGGACACTGAGCATGGGAAGACACAGGTAAGTGCACCGGGTCATGGCCGTTTGATCGGCGGGTCCGATGCATGATAGAGATGCATGCTTTGTGACATTGGGGCATATTAAACTAACTGCAATGTTCCTCCGAACATCACACTGCACACATTTGTAGGATCTATGGTACCTCAACATCGCTGATTTCTCCTTACACCTCTATTGGGGGCGAAGAGAAAGCCACAATGTTACATCGCTACAGTGTGCCTTTGCGACCATTCCAGAGGCACTCCGCAGCTGATTTAATATGCCCCATTGAGTGTTATCCTGCTGAAGGTAGCCATTAGAACATTGGTAGACTGTGGTCATAATGGTATTCGCATGGTCAGCAACAATACTCAGGTAGCCTGTGGCAATTAAACAATGTTCATTTGGTATTAAGAAGCCTAATGTGTGCCAAGAAAACATTCTCCACACACACACAGACGGGATGGGTACATGGATTCTTGTTTACGCCAAATTCTGACCATATAAAATGCACATCGCGGCAGAAATTAAGATTGTCAGCACAATCAAAGGTTTGACGTGCTGTGTTTTCAAAAATGCTCTTCTCGTACCACTGTTGTAACGTATGGTTATTTGAATTACTGTTTCCTTCCTGTCTACTTGAACCAGTCTAGCCATTATCCTTTGACCTTTCTCAATAACAAGGCGCCTGCACTCACAGAACTGCCACTCACTGGATGGTCTTTGTTTTGCGCACAGTTCTGTGTCTAGCAACTGTATCTGAAAATCCCAGGAGATCAGCAGTTTCTGAAATAATCAAACCACCCAGTAAACCACCGATAATCATTCCATGGTAAAAGTCACTAAGATCACATTTCATCCCGATTCTGGTGTTTGGACAAAAGACAAACTGAACCTCTTGACCATGTCTGCATGCTTTAATGCCTTCAGTTGCTACTACGTGATATGTTGATTAGATATTTGCATCTATATATCCTCTATTCTGAGTGTTTTTCAACTTTGCTTGCCTTTTGGAGTTGTACCTGCTAGCTGGTTAACGCTACCTGCCCTGACCTTGGTCATCAGAATATGCACCTACCTAATGAGTCAAAGTTTTGCATCTATCTTGCACTCTTACCCCAGCATCTTGCTCTGTGCTCACCCTTAGATGCAGAAGAATCTGTGCAGTAACAATACGATTGTCTCTTGATACACAGCCCTGCAGTATTCCTGCTGAAGTAATGCTTAATAATGCGCTAACCATTTGTTAGCATAGCTACCCTGACTGGGACCTCCTGTGACCCCACTTTCAGTGCCATACTGAAACCATCTGCCTTCTGCTGATAGGACTTAAGTTCACTTGCCTGTAATACTTCTATTTGTCCACACTCTCCACACTTGTCCATACTCTGCTATAAAGAAACAATATACAATGTGCCTATTTAATCACTATACACATACATAGGTGCATGTACACTTTCTACTTTTACCACAATTCACTGGATTGCAGTCCAAGATGGAAATTTCCATTCTGGCAAAAAATATAAATGTCACTTCTGAGTAGAGATGGGCGGGCTCAGTTCCCTGAGAACCGAACCCACCCGAACTTCAGGTATCCGAGTACCGAGCCGAGCAGGCTGTATTAGAGCAGGGACAGAGCAATTATTGTTTACCTAATTCTTTCTATTATTATTTAAATTCTGTTAGCAATTCTTCTAGCAATTGTTAGAGCAGGAAGAGAGGAGGCATTTTTTTTTTTTAATATTTTGCACTACAAGTGCTTTGGGGTGTCTCATATTACCCAGTATGAAACAATAATTTTTCTGGCTGCAGAAAGTCATATCTAGCAGCACTATCTATTGAATATTTTGCACTACAAGTGCTTTGTGGTGTCCCATATTCCCCAGTGTGAAACAATAATTTTTCTGGCTGCAAAAAGTCATATCTAGCAGCACTATCTATTGAATATTTTGCACTACAACTGCTTTGTGGTGTCCCATATTCCCCAGTGTGAAACAACAATTTTTCTGGCTGCATAAAGTCTTATCTAGCAGCACTATCTATTGAATATTTTGCACTACAAGTGCTTTGGGCTCATTAAAATGGATTCAAAGCAGTCCACATATGAGCAGGATCAGCAAGCAGGTGCTGGCACCAGTCCTGATGGTAGTATTCCCTGTATGTCATCTGGTAAAGCCTATGTAAAAGTACATAGTCTTTAAAAAAAACACACCCAAAAAAAAAGTATACCGTATATACTCGAGTATAAGTCGACCCGAATATAAGCCGAGGCACTTAATTTTACCACAAAAAACTGGGAAAACTTATTGACTCGAGTATAAGCCTAGGGTGGGAAATGCAGCAGCTACTGGTAAGTTTCAAAAATAAAAACAGTGCTGGATATCATTAACACTGGGCTCCAACTAATACAAACGTGAGGTTGTAAATGAATATATCAAAATTTATTGTTATTAAACATCAATAAAATTTTATAAGTACATAATATATACCCATATCCTAATAAATTGTACACAAATGGTTAAACTAAATCCTCTGCACTTGGTATCAAGCCTAATAGGTGAACACAGATATAAATAACATTCACTAAAGACAACTCAGATCATTAATATATAAATTAATGAGACAGTCTGTGGATACTAAATACATGTGCCAGTTAAGTTTATTCGCCTTTAGAAGGTGATGAGCAGTTACTCCTAAGTGTTCAGAACAGTACAGTAATTTAGGCTTTAGTAATGCAAAAGATGCTGCACATACACTAAATAGAATTTGATATAATAGCTCAGATAAAGATAAGTTTGATTTTGTTTGCTGGAAGAAACATTTTAACAAAACAATACAATTTGCTTTGTGTGATTTAACCCTTATTATACTTGAAGTTTGGGATGTTTTTATACTTTTCAATGATTTCACAGTTATGCAAAAGAATCTTCAGACACTTATTAATAGGTGACAAAAAATGAAAATATTGGACTTTATAAAACTGCTGCAAATAATTGCAGTGGACAAGTCAGGGTACTCACATGTGTCTCTGACCAGCGGGGCTAGATGGAAATGTCCCGGTCTTTAGCTTTGACTGACAGGCTCCTTTTCATTTAACTTTATTGTTCCATGTGCAATGAACACACAAAAACGGGCTACAATAAAATGGTGGCTGACAGTGATCCACAGAGGCTGCAGATGCCTGCAGATGAGCGGGGGAGACTGGAAAACGGAGACCAGGTAAGTGGGACTCGAGTATAAGCCGAGGGGGCTTTTTTCAGCACAAAAAATGTGCTGAAAAACTCGGCTTATACACGAGTATATACGGTACTTATAAGTATAAGTATAAGTGTAGGGTGCAATCTACCCCCAAATAGGAAAGAGACTTGGGGCATTTCTATATCACGCACAGTCTTGAAAGGCTGCTGTTTTGTCAATTTCACAATAGGGATAGGGTGTCATACACAGACAGACACCAAACTGCCTTTGTCCATTTCTATTTATATTCTACAGTCTATACCGGCTGAATTGTTTTCTATTTTACTACTAGTGGAAAGGGGGTCAGATGCAGACAGAAACCAAACTACCTTTGTCCATTTCGTTTTATATTGTACAGTCTATGCAGGCTGCTTCTTTTTTATTTAACTACAAGTGGGGGGGGCGGGGCTGATAAACAGCCACCAAACTGCCTTTGTCCATTTCTATTTCTATTCTACAGTCTACACTGGCTGAATAGTTTTCTATTTTACTACTAGTGGAGAGGGGGTCAGATATAAACTGACACCAAACTGCCTTTGTCCATTTCTATTTATATTTTACAGTCTAGTCCGGCTGAATTGTTTTCTATTTTGCTACTAGCGGAAAGGGGGTCTGATGCAGACAGAAACCAAACTGCCTTTGTCCATTTCTTTTTATATTGTTCAGTCTATGCAGGCTGCTTCTTTTCTATTTAACTACAAGTGGAGGGGGGGTGGGCTCATAGACAGCCACCAAACTACCTTTGTCTATTTCCTTTTATATTGTTCAGTCTATGCAGGCTGCTTCTTTTCTATTTAACTACAAGTGGAGGTGGGGGGGGGGGGCTCATAGACAGCCACTAAACTACCTTTGTCCATTTTGTTTTATATTGTACAATCTATGCAGGCTGCTTCTTTTCTATTTAACTACAAGTGGGGGGGCGGGGCTCATAGACAGCCACCAAACTACCTTTGTCCATTTCGTTTTATATAGTACAGTCTATGCACGCTGCTTTTTTTATATTTAACTAAAAGTGGAGGGGAAAGCCTATACAGACAGACACCAAACTGCCTTTGTCCATTTCATTTTATATAGTACAGTCAATGCAGGCTGCTTCTTTTCTATTTAACTACAAGTGGAGGGGGGGGGGTTATACAGACAGACACCAAATTACCTTTGTTCTTTTCGTTTTATATAGTACAGTCTATGCAGGCTGCTTTTTTTCTATTTTACTACAAGTGGAGGGGGGGCTGATGCAGACAGAAACTAAACTGCCTTTGTCCATTTCTTTATCTATTTAACTATAAGTGTAGGGTGTAATATACACCCAAAGATGATAGCTGCATTGCCAATAGGCTAAGATGGAGAGGAAGACAATCAGGTTTGTGTGCAGAATTTAGGACGGCCTACCAGGGATTAAACTGGTTTTTTTTCTAATTTATTAGCTTTAGAATTACCTCACTTATCCAAGAAACAGGTGGAGCACTAAATTAGGTTAATTTAGGCCCCAATAAATTGATTTTTAAACAAAATTACAAAACCAAACAAAACCAAAACCAATACACGCAACAGCGGTTTTTCCAAAACCAAAACCAAAACCCGAAGGTAATCCAGATCCAAAACCAAAACCAAAACACGGGGGTCAGTGACCATCTCTACTTCAGAGTCACGCTTTCGTTTACATTTGGACTATCCCCTTAATTAATTATAACGTTTTACTTTAACTCATTATATACTGCTGTACTACTGTATGGTTTAAATCAGTCATGAAATTGTATATCCAGACTGTCTTATTTCATGTTCACATTTGTGCACATCACATCTATATTTCACATGTCACATTTGTACGTGTTCATCTCTTAATAAAATTGGTTTAAAACTGTGCATTCCTATATAACGTGAGCATGGATTATGAGAAATGTATGCCATTGAAAGTATTGTCAATACTTATTTTCAGAACAAAGCCATATACACCATTTGTAAGGGCACACACTGCACAGCATTTTATAGAACACTTTTAAGATATAAACGAGTCAACATTAATGGTTCACAATGTTCCAGGTATGCGGCTTCCTTTCTTATGCACTGTAAGAACACGGCACATAGGCTTTCCGTTATAATCTAGGCTAAGACAATAATTAGAACAGAAATACATTTATTATACACCAACTAATTTGCGACAACAACAAATTGAAGTTATAAAATAAAGTATAATTTACTGAGAAAATGATTAATACTAACAATAAGCAGTAAATATAGCAGATTTTAAATATAGTTAATTGAGAGCACTACATGAGTAGTCGAATAAACTGCTTGTATAACACATGAATAATAACAAATAAAAGAATTTCATATATAAATTATATAGCCTAAGTAGATGCCAAGTAATATTACTCTTGGGAACGAGCTTCTTAGCGTAATATGCTGCAAAAAATGAACTTTTCACACATTGAGAATGTGGCAGATGTATGATGAGGTAATTTGTCAGATGCGTGAGATAAATATCGCTTACATCAGACCCAAATCCGAGCATTTGGGCCCTGCATGCCCAGTAAAGAAAATAGTAAGATGGACTTGGAAGGAATGCAAGTGTCAGTTGAGCGACTGAAACAGACTGATAATAAAATATGGAGGTCTTGTAAAACACAATGCAGAGTAAAAATCTTTAAAAATAATAGCTGTATAAAATAACATGATAACAAAACATTACACATAATGGACCTTATTTAGAAACGGACGCAAAGTCCGTTTAAGAAGTGTAGGAGTGGGAGTGTACCGCAGCTTGGTAGGGTATTACGAGTGGCAAGCAACCCCAGTTGCATCCCACTCTTAATACCCTGTCGAGCTGCGAGCAGTTCCTGCAGATAGCTAACGCTTGCGCCACCTAATTCCTGCCGCACAGCTTTAGCCCTGTTTTGACGTGTGTTACATCTGCGCCTCACTGTGACTAGGATGTATTTACATGGTCACGCCTTAAACAAATCCGTGTTCCTCCCATTCTCTGGTAGTGAGTCACAAGCTGGCGCAAGTGTTAATTGCGTTCAAGATGCCGGCGGATTTGGTGCTTTCTGCACATGCGCGGTAGTGGGTTTTTGTTGGATGCGCCTAAAACGGACTTTGCGTCCGACTCTAAATGAGGTCCAATGTGAGTTGATAACTGCCAATTATTAACTGGGAGGATGATGGGAAATGTGAACACATACTAATGTGAAAAAATTACAATGTGTAAGCATTACATTAGGAAACCATATGAAGAGGTGACATGGAAAGTAGTATATTGTGTTAGACACTTTTTCCCCCCACATATTTACATTGTTTAGCAGTATTACAGCATATCCAGATATCCTTGTTTTAATATGTGTATGCTTTAATGTTAATAGTTATACGAGATGTGCTCTTGCCCACTTGCGTAAAAAAAAAATAATATTATATTTATTTATTTTAGCAGTAAAATTTTGCAACAAGGGATATTAAAGTAACTTTGGACCCACTTGGATTTAGCTAAAAACAACATTGCATTATTGATACATTATTTGCTAACTGATTACAATAAGGACATGTGTGTGATTATTGTTGCATATGGTGGCTAAATCCAATTTGTATTTTAAAAAAATAATGCATGCATTAATTCATATATGTACAATGCCATTTGTTTTCAAACTGATCTCACTTTAGTAAGAGTGCAACTTAGACCCATTTTTGTTTAGGACCTATAGATAAGTAGTAGGATCTCTCTGCATTCTATCAATATTCAGGACAGGCTGCAGGATTCTCACCACCAGGAGACACACAAACATTCAGGGCTTAGAGATTAAGGGGACTGAGTGTGCTCTGTCCAATTCTCTCCTACCTTCACAGCAAGCAGGATAAGCTCAGACAACAGCAGCAGTGGCTTCTCACACTATTAAGTTAATACACTAGAATTTAGGGGTTAAAACAGTGAAACTGGTTTATGTTGTGTGGAGGTACAGACTGTATAAGAGAATATGTTTGTTTAGGCTAAAAGTTTTTCATCACTAAGAAACATAGGAAGTTGAGATTTACAGGGGATGTTTGAAATAATAAATGTAGTTATAATCAGAGGATAAGATTTGTACTTTAAGATTTGACGTTTGGACAAGAACAATCATGTGATTTGTAAACTGTGAACTAAGTAAGAGGAGGAACATGCCCTAGGAAAGAATGTGAGAGAGATTTATGTCCAAGAAACAGTTTTTTTTATTAGATTTGATTGAGCCTGGTAGAATGATATCAGGGTTTACTTATTACATATACCTTCCTTTTGTTCAGCGTCTGACTTAGACTGACATTTTCCAATACAGGAAGGATGTTTTCTCTGTGATAATTGCAGTGCATTGAGCTTGGGAAGTTTTGGATTTCATAGAACTCTTCCATGCAACTTGGCTGTCATTGAAAGATATATGTATTAAAAAAACAAAAACGGTTCCATGGAATTTCAGTTGTGGAATCAAGGGTCATATGAGGATTTCACCAAAGTCCTGGCAGAATTATCTATTTATTTTTTGTATACTTGACTTAAACTGAATAGCACCAGGGAGGTGGTTGCAAGGATGGGTGCTGTTTAAAGTGCAGGTGTTTAAGATCGGTACTAAGAAATGCAAATGACAGTCAGAATTAGAACCAATAAGAAAGCGTTAAATCTTCAGCTGTTGAGCTAACTACTGGTCTGGGCTTTTATTTTATGACTAGAGAATTAAATGTCTATCTGTTTAGGAAAGAGCGAACATTAACGATTCTTTTCTTTTTCTGAATGCCATTTCCTAAGCTATATATAATTGATGCATGCATCTGGTCTACCCGCAACTCAGGCAGTTACACATGCTAAAAATAAATGAAGTGGCTGGTGTGGGTGAATGACAGTCTGTGAGTACAGGGCCACACTCCACCTTATTTATGAGGTCTGGATCCCCCAAGTTCCCAACCTGCCCCTCTTCTTCCTTTCCCACAAGTATTCTGTTCTCAGTAGGTGAGACAACATACAATCAGATGCTGCATCTCTGTTGCAGCTGTGGCCCTAGATGACATCAATTATGAGGCTTCTCATCTAGGTGCTCACCTGTAATCACAAGGTAGAATTTAGCAGTTCGAGAGGAAGACTCAAACTTACTTGTTACTTATGGTGACCATCTTGTTTTAGGCCACATTAAGACCATAAAGAGCAAACAAGTGAATATACGAAAATCATGTTATATTGAGGTGACCGTAATCCTCCTGCATCAGTTCGAGAGGCACTGCCACTAAGGGGTATATTTATCATGCGGCCTAGAACCGCCGATTCCCGGCGCTTTGAAGGCATTTTTTTCAAACGGCAATTTTAATAAAGACAAAACACGATGGGCTTTGTCTTTAATAACAGTGCTGGGAATCACTAGTTTTACGGAAACGCTACATAGTAAATAAACCCCTAAGTGTTGAAGGAGAATCCTGCACCAGATACTAACTTTCAGTCTATGACTTCCTGCTTGTCTCCATTTCCCTCCTCACATAATGACACTTCCCCTTTTACATCCAGCTCTGTCCTTCCACAATTACAAAAGTGGAAAAGTCACTGCCATTCACAGGATCACAAAAGTGTATCCTTATATAATCTGTGCTGCTGTGAGTATTCTCCTAACCTGACTACAGTTTGTGGTATCCACTTGTGTATACAACAGTGTGGGGACACACATACAAACAGAAGATGAAGGTTGATTTCAAAAAGGTGCTGTAACTCTACTGAAACACACCTTTACAAATTGTAAGGTCTATAAAAGTACATAACCGACACAATCAAGTCACACAAAGTTTTATGAAGAGAAGCAGTAACAGTCGACCGTGGTTTCGAATAGAGTCAGGTGTGGGTGGGGCAATGAATTACCTGCAGATCACTAATTTCTACATATATATATATATATATATATATATACATACTCTTCGCACATTTCAGCCAGATAAGTCACAGCAGTCCAGTGTTTTGCTTCAACTAGCTGCAGCTAGATTTATTTTCCAGGCATACAAATAAACAAACATAAACAAAATCCTTGCCTATGCAGCTTCTGACCTACCACACAGGAACACCCTCTCTTCTGTGAAGGACCTTGTGTCCCACAGACATGTAAAATAAAGAACTTACTGGCCACCAATTGCAGTGTCTCTCAGGAAGCATTCAACCTCCTCCCCACGACAGAGAGACTGATTGAGCTGCCTTGCAACCATTTACAAGCCCCACGCAGGTGCAGCTCCTGATTGGTAGCAAAATGAACTACAACATACTCTGGTGAATTGGAAAAGCTGGGGGTAAATGTATCAAGCTGAGAGTTTTCCAGTGGGTTTGGAAAGTGGAGATGTTGCCTATAGCAACCAATCAGATTCTAGCTATTATTTTGTAGAATGTACTAAATAAATGACAGCTAGAGTCTGATTGGTTTTTCAAACCCGCTGGAAAACTCTCAGCTTGATACATTTAGCCCCTGGAATGGGTCTTATAAATGGTGACCACCCTTTTCACTTCATTTATACTCCAGGGACCCTTATACTGGTTGTTCCTGTAGCTGAACACACTCTTTGGGAAGCTCCTTTCCACACAAAAACAATCTCACTGGGGTTTTAAAGCATACAAGGCAGAAAGCCTAGGACATATACCTCTGCCATCCACTACTTGCCCAGTGCTTCTGTCATAGTATATATATATGAGCAGGGTCCATCATACCCTTTGTTTTCATGTCTGCTTTTTTTTTGTCTACCTTGTATGTCCCTGTTTTATGTATGTACTGTTTTTCCTACTGTACGGCGCTGCAGAGCACTGTGGCGCCATACAAATCTAAAATAATAATGAGATATATATATATATATATATATATATATATTTATATATATATAAAATAGGTACTGACCTGCAGTCACAGGTACAAAAAGATATTGTATACTAAGTTCAGAGAATGGACTTCAGTGGGTGCAATCCAGACTGGACAGGTTGAAATCCAGGTATCCAGCTGATCAGAAAGCAGGGCTGGGCTCACAGGAAACAAGACTGGCGTGACACTCATATGATGAGATTGCAAAGGTACAGTATCAAAGTAAGTGGATAGAATTCTGTGAATGAAGCTGAGCAGGTAATAGGATTGAAAAAGCTTGTAAATAAGCTGTTCAGGTAACAATACTGTAGTAGCTGGATAAACTGGCAATGCTATCAAATAAGCTGTGCAGGTAGTATAGCTGACATAGCTGCATATTTTGCCAATGGTTGCAAATAAGCAGTGCAGGTACCAAGGCTGAAATACCTTGCTTGCACACTAAGAATATATGATGTCAGAAGCACAAAAGCAGGATGGTTACCAGTTAATGGCATGGAGTCAATGCCAAGACAAAAGATGAAACCTGGAGAACAAGAAATAAAAAATATAAAAAATATGAGAGTATCTATATTTCTTTGGTTGGCAGTGTAATAAAACAGAAAATAGCTTATTGCTGTCAGGTGTTGTCTCCGCACTGACACTAGGTGTGAGAGACGGCCGCCTGCTAGGCAACGGGGTGCTTCCGGTTTCCTTTGTTACTCTGCGCGCGCATGCGCAGTGAGCCTCGGCTTCCTGACGGTGGTGAATTACCGCCCACCTGTCAGGGCTAAGCCTTGGAGTTAAATAGCAGCCTCTGGCACAATTAGGGTACCAGAGTATTGGTTCTCACACCTGCTCCAGCAACCTGTCTGTTTACCTGAACCTGCTTTCTTGTGACCCGGCTTTCTCCTTGACCTCCCTTTGGATTATGTTTTAGTACATTATCACTTGTTCCAGCTCTCTGAAACCTGGCATGCTTTTGACTCTCCTTCGGATCACCCCTTGTACCTCGCTTTCCGGCTGGTTCTGACCTGGTTTGACTGACTACGCCCGTCCACTCCGTTACGACGTCGGTGGCTGTCTCGGAGAACCGCGACCTGTGCACCCTCTTGCAGTAAAGCCCAAAACTCCCTTGTGGGGGTCCCTGGAAAACACCGGGGGTGCATTAGATTCCGGGCACCGCTGCTCAGCAGTGCTAATACCGGCTAGTAAATTATTTGCAGATCATGACAATTGCACACAGAAATCCTTAAATAGACCCAACCTTTTAGATGTAGTAAGGAATAATTAGATTACAAACTGGTGATTCTCCTTCACTTTGCAACTGAACACACCTCTGGTGAGTAGCAAGAGCCTGCAACATAAAAAAATGCTCATTCAATGATCTTGAATAGAGGAAAGGCCTCATTCTCCTGTTTTGTTTCTCTGTGTGTAATCTAATGAGCATGGAGAAAAGTAAGAAAACTAGAGAATTGTCTGAGGAGGTCAGACAGAAGATTGCAGCCAAGCATGGCAAAATGTCAGTGTTACAAATCAAACTCCAGAGACCTTGATGCTCCCTGTTTCCAATATGCATAATGTTATTAGGAAGTTTAAAGCGCATGGCATTGTGCATCCATCCTCTCTGTATGTGGCCACAAGAGAAAACTTGTTTGAAGTTTGCAGCATAGGATTGTTAGAATGGTGGAGAAAGCACCTTGGTCAACTTGCAAACAGATTCAAGTTGATCTTCAGACACAAGGAGCGACAGTTTCAACTCACACACACCATCTGTTGCCAACTCAATAAAAGGGGTTTGTATGGTGGGAAGCCAAGATGTGTCTCACTTCTGAGAAAGAGAAGCAAAAGAAAGCCCAAATGGAGTTTTCCAAAACATACCTGAACAAGCTAAATTCCTTCTGGGAGAATGTCCTGCTGTTCAAAGAAAGCCAAATGAAGCTTTCAAAACAAGAAGACTTTCCCTACAGTCAACAATTGAGAAGGTTCAGTGATGTTTTAGGTCTGCTTTGCTGCATTTAGCACTTAGTGTCATGAACATGTGCATGGCATCATAAAATCTTGAGATTACCACGTCATTTTGAAGTCCAATGCCGTACCTATTGTCAGAAAGCTTGATCTCTGCTGAAGGTCATAGCTATTTCAGCAGTACAATGACCCCACACTTCAAAAAACACACAGGAATGGTTCAGGACAAGACACTGGACTGTTCTGAAGTGACCAGCAAGTCCAGATCTAAATCCCGCAGAACATCTGTGGGATCCTTAAATATGTGAGAACTGGAGCAGTTTGCACAAGAAGAGTGGAAAACACAGCTAGTAGAGACGTACTGTAAACTCTTCCATGGCTATAGGGAGTGTTTGCAGTTATTTTGACCATAGTCTGTGCTACAAAATATTAAGTCTATAGTGTTAATAAATTTGTCAATGTCAGTTATTTAAATTTTCTCATTTAAAAGGATATGCTACTAAGTTCACAATTCTTTGTTAATATTACAGAACTTTTGCTTTTTTGTTCTGAAGACCAAATACTGTTGTTAGTTTAAATTTATGTTTAGAGATAGTTGTGAGATATTTAAAAATATTGTAAGGCTACCAATATTTTTGGGTATACCAGTGGTCCAAGTGGAAATTTAGAAGTTACAGTATGGAAATTTAGAAGTGCTGATATGGTAATATAACTGAATGAATTTGAAGTTTTACAATGAAGCCAGTAGAAGTGGTGGTATGGCATACCCCCGTATACACCTCCACTTCCACCACTGGGTATACCCATGCATCTGTTCGTTAATGCAAACATTTAATCTACCAATCCTGCGGCAGCCACTCAATGCATGGCTAAGAGGTTCAGTTATTCAGATCAAACAAACACCATGATGGGGAAGGAATGAGTGATAGAGTAACTTCTATCGTGGAATGATTGTTTGTGTTAGATGGGGTGGTTTGAGTATCTCAGAAACTGTTGATCTCCTGGAAATTTCACTCACAACACGCTCTAGAGTTTACAGAGAATGGTGCATAAAGCAAAAAAGATCCAGTTAACTGCCGTTCTGTGGGCAAAAAACACCTTGTTAATGAGAAAGTTCAGAGGATAATAGCCACATTGGTTCAAGCTGACAGTAACTCAAAGAAACCAGGCATTACAAGAGTGGTATACAGAAGAGCATCTTTGAAAACACAGCACGTCGAACCTTGAAATAGATGGGCTACAGCAACAGAAAACCACACTGGGTTCCACTACTTTCAGCTAAGAACATGAAACCGAGGCTATAGTGGGCACAGACTCAACAAACTGGACAGTTGAGGATTGGGATGTTGTCCTGGTATGAAAAATCTCAACAGGCAGATCGTAGGGTGAGTATTTCACATAAATAACATGAATCCATAGATCCTGCCTTGTGTCAATGGTCCTCCAGTGCTGTGACAATGCTGTGACCCTATAATTTGATTGAGCACCTTCCATTTTTGTATTATGTCAATGATGCAGGTTTGTGGTGGTGGTGGTTGTGGTGTGGGGAATGTTTTTGCACACATTAGGCCTCTTAATACCAATTGAGCATTGTTCAATTACTTAACTGAGTATTGTTGATGACCAAATTAATTCCCTAATGGCCACAGTCTACCCATCTTTTAATGGCTACTTCCAGCAGGATAACATGATATGTCAGATTAAGTTGGTTCTACAGACATGATAATGAGTTCAGGGTACTCCATTGGCCTCCACAGTTACCAGATCTCAAGCCTATAGAGCACATTTGGGATGTGAAGGAATGGGAGATTTGCAGCATGAATCTGCAGCAACTGCATGATGCTATCATGTCAACATGGACCAGAAACTGTAAGGAATGCTTCCAGCGTCTTGTTGAATCTATACTTCAGATTCTTCTTGGGACAAAGGTGAAATCTACCCAGTAGAAAGGTGTACCTAACAAGTGGCCACCGAGGGCCTGAGTCATCTTCAGACATAAGTCCCGTTGCGTGCCGAACTTTGCGTAAAACTGCTCTGTGCATACCCACAAATTGACCTTATGCCAATGAACGCAATTGCATGCATTTCATGTTTGAACACAAATGAGACTACCACCAACACTTGAAGGGTGGAATGGAAAAGGGAAGGGCAGCCCAATGTAGACAAGGACAGTAAAGCAAAAAAGGTCAATTCAAGTTCAGCCGTATGCAGAAGTCCCCTTGTTTTCAGATGTAAGGTTTGTACCTGTTCCAGGGCAGGTGTAACTGACGGATGGAAATGATGACCAAACATGGCAGTCACTCTCACAATCTAATGGGATGATTAACAATTCACCTGCACATGTGACACAACTCATCTCAGCAAACAACTTGATAAGATCATGGCAGGTGGACACCATTGTGACATTTTGTTTCAAAATAATAATAAAATTAAAACAAGCTGCTGACTGCTTACTTAAAAGAGGTTGGTGCAGTGGTGTCTAAGTTTGTTCTACCACCTGTGAGAAATGTGCAAAGTGAAGAGTGTTCCAAAGTAAACTGGCAAAAACAAGTTAAAAAGACTGGTGCATACATACATATAGATATTAATGTAATATTTTTGGGGGCCTAAAGGTCACACAATAATCACAGACCGCTACACAGCCATAAACACGTTTTTTTTAACTTTAAAAGAGGTCATAATGTATGCCTACAAACATTTAAATTGTTATATTTTGAAAACATTTGTTTGTTGTTATATGTTTTGTTGAAATTTTAGTAATGTATTTTGAGCACAAAATAATTGAAAGAATGCGCATTTGCATACAGTTTCTTGCCTTTAGTCACACAAAAAGGAACCATGGCGTTGACCTGCTCAGTGATATCCTCCCAAATACAGTGCACACTGGGGAGGGTTGCTACCGGTTGGTGTGGTGAAGCCTCTCCACCACTACCTCTCTATAGGCAAAATTGGGTTGCCTACGTTTAGTGGAGGATTGGCTTTGCCCATCCATCTCTTTCTAAAATGGGACATGTTTCCAAACCAATGAATAGCGAATGATGACTGTACAAAGACAAAATACTGCCAGGATCACTAAATGACAAGGAGCAATCATTGCCTCTCCAGCTTTATATAGTGTCTGCAGAGGTGTATTCGCCTGATATGTTATGTGTGAATGCCCAGACATTGGAACGCCCCTTTTTGACTCATTATTGTGATTGAATGACAGATACTCCATTTGGGACAAGTGAAAGGAAACCCACCCTTTTAAATATGGTATTGAAGGGTTCCAGGATTTACATACCTATGCCTACACATGGCCTGAGAGCAAATCAGACAGAAGAATGCTGCCTACAGGGCAGCAAAGTTACTACTGTGGTGTAGGTATGGCAGCAGGCGGACTATAGTGAAATTGCAGCTTTGCTAGAGTGACCTACAGAGAAGGCAACTACAGCTGAAATTGCAAGGCATAAATTCACGATTAAAAAGAATTAATCTGAATAAACTGATTACAGTTTGAGCGAGCCCATGTAATAAATTTGTCAATGTCAGTTATTTAAATTTTCTCATTTAAACGGATATGCAACTAAGTTCAGAACAAAAAGCAAAAGTTCTGTAATATTAACAAAGAATTGTGAAGACCAAATACTGTTGTTAGTTCCAGTGTAAAATGAAAAAGTAATGTGGCTTGTAATAATCTTCATTGGACAAAGTACAAGGCCTCGTTTCAGTATCAGTATGTCATTTTATACAATTTAGTATAATGAAATTTTAATAAACCTCCTAGGTCAAGTGCATGTGCATGTGCAAGCTGTGTAGAGGAATTCGTATTTGGCCAATGGTGAAGTAATGCTTCATGTGTGGTATTTGATGATTAACATTGTAACCTAAGATGAGATCTATGTATCTTTCTAGGATAAAGAGATAATATTTAATAAAAGATTAATGTGCCATATTTCTTCCAACAGAATGCCGCTGCTGTCAATAGGAGGCCAGGGAGGAGCACCAGGAGGAGGCCATGGAACCACCTCTTTCCTCACCCCTGGAGGAACCCTTTACCCCATCCCCAGAGGGACCCCTTTTGTCATCCCTAGAGGAACCTCTTTTCCCACCCATGAAGGAAGACCAGGAGGGCTCCTGGGAGGGACCCCTCATCATAGTAGAGGAGACCCTGTACGAGCCCATGAAGGAGCCCCAGCCCCTAAAGAAGAATGTAAGCACCTTCATTTATATAATCTAGTATTATATTCATAATTTTTTTGCAGCATAAAAGTCTAGGCCTCAGAAATTATTTCTTTACTAAATGTGTCTTTACCTAGGCCTAGGAAAAGATTATTTTAAGGTTACATAGTAACATAGTTGATGAGGTTGAAAAAAGACTCCAGTCCATTAAGTTCAACCTATTTTAGATCTCCTGTGATTCCTCTCTTATGATTGAAATTGATCCAGATAAAGCAACCACCGATCTGGAAAATCCCTCCTGACCCAATATTGCAATCCTGTTTCTCTCTGGATCCACTACTGACTTCATGGGCCTAATAAGTGTTTGTTGCAAAGTAATCCCCCACAATATATCAGCATGCGCCTCCAAAATGCAGTCCTGTGTCTAGCATCGTGTTCACACTCAGATGAATCTTTCAGAGAATTTCTATTAATGCATCTCTTAAATCTAACAAACCAAAGACACAAATCAGGCGCTAAGCAAAAATTGAACAAACCAAAAACACAAAGTTTAAATAACATCTAAAGTAATATCTGATATTGTGATATAATTTGTGTTTTTTATTATACAGAGTTAAGTTGGTAACCCGTTTAATAGAATAATTTGGGGACTGAATGAAATAGAGATTGAACCACTAACCAGTATATACATATTCTATTAATAAATCTTTGCATGGTTCATTAATTAATTTGTTAAGAATTTTAAAAAGAACCATGAGATTATTACTCTATTAGGATAGGTGAATTATATGATACACATTTTAGGTAATGATTGTATTTATATCTCAATTAGTATTCTGCCGCACATCTCATGTTAACACCACCAACAACCACCATGCTGACATCACAGGTTGACCAATCAGTGATGTGGGAGGTGTCTGCTATTGTTTTTATAAATGTATTTTTATATATGTATGATTATATAATGTGTGATGTTTATTGACTAAGTGGAGTACATATAGATGTGAAATAATGTGGAAATCGTAAAAATGCCCACATTATAGCTGTGAATCAAATTTGCAACATGCTGCTATGGAACATATGTATTTTGTCCGGTTTATTTTGTATATTTTGGCCTAGCAACAAAGTAAACTTAAAATCCTCATTGGCTGGACCTTAATTCTTTTTCTATTGGATAAGAGTTTGAGAATATTATGATTGGACGCTGAACTCAGGTTGCTATGCAACATATATGCCTAATGTAGCGCGATTGGCCGATTGATCTCAGACATGCCGATTTAATGGAACAAGATTTAAGATACATTATTACGTGATTGGATAAGTATAGAGATGAGCGGGCTCGGATTATCGCAATCCGAGCCCACCCGAACAGTGCGGATCCGACGGCGATCCGAGCACTGTTCGGGTATTTCCGGCGAGGAGAAACACTGAAAGCGAGGCTCTGACTCCAAATCCCGCCGTCGGATCTCGCGAGACTCGGATTCTATAAATTCCCCGCTTGCCACCGCCATCTTCAGTCGGGCTAAGATCAGGGAAGAGGGAGGTTGTTTTTTTTAGTGCTGCTGTGTCCTGTCACTCTGTCCTGCTGAGTCCAGTGGTGCTTTGTCCTGTGCTCTGTCCTGCTGAGTCCAGTGGTGCTTTGTCCTGTGCTCTGTCCTGCTGAGTCCAGTGGTGCTTTGTCCTGTGCTCTGTCCTGCTGAGTCTAGTGGTGCTTTGTCCAGTGCTCTGTCCTGCTGAGTCCAGTGGTGCTGTGTCCTGTGCTTTGTCCTGCTAAGTCCATTGTTATTAAAAATGTATAAAAAAATAATAAAAAAAATAATAAAAAAATTATAAAAAAAACTCTAAAAAAAATTCTACTGCAATATATAAATACATTCACTGTTCCTGCAGTCCAGAAATATTAGTACTGCAATATTAAACTACGGTCACTGTTCCTGCAGTCCATAAATATTATTACTGCAATATTTAACTACATTCACTGTTCCTGCAGTCCAGAAATATTAGTACTGCAATATATAAATACGTTCACTGTTCCTGCAGTCCAGAAATATTAGTACTGCAATATTTAACTACGTTCACTGTTCCTGCAGTCCAGAAATATTAGTACCAGAGATTAAACTACGTTCACTGTTCCTGCAGTCCAGAAATATTAGTACCAGATATTAAACTATGTTCACTGTTCCTGCAGTCCAGAAATATTAGTACCAGAGATTAAACTACGTTCACTGTTCCTGCAGTCCAGAAATATTAGTACCAGATTAAACTACGTTCACTGTTCCTGCAGTCCAGAAATATTAGTACCAGAGATTAAACTACGTTCAGTGTTCCTGCAGTCCAGAAATATTAGTACCAGAGATTAAACTACGTTCACTGTTCCTGCAGTCCAGAAATATTAGTACCAGAGATTAAACTACGTTCACTGTTCCTGCAGTCCAGAAATATTAGTACCAGAGATTAAACTACGTTCACTGTTCCTGCAGTCCAGAAATATTAGTACCAGAGATTAAACTACGTTCACTGTTCCTGATTGGTTTGTTAAAGTGTGAATGTCCTATTTCAACAACATCAGGGTGGGTGGGAGGGCCCAAGGACAATTCCATCTTGCACCTCTAGCAAACTCTTGCAAACTACCATCCTGTCTGCCACTGCAATGCCACTCCTAGATGGGCCACGTGTTTGTGCCGCCCACTTGTGTCGCTTAGCTTAGACATCCAGCTACCTCGGTGCAACCTTTTGGACTAAAAACAATATTGTGAGGTGTGAGGTGTTCAGAATAGACTGGAAATTAGTGGAAATGAATGTTATTGAGGTTAATAATAGTGTAGGAGTGAAAAAAAAACCAAAAATATGGATTTTAGCACTTTTTATGCTTTTTTTAAAAAAAATCAGAACCCAAAACCCAAAATCAGAACCAAAACCTTTATTAGGGTGTTTTGGCAAAACCAATCAGAACCCAAAACCTCAAGCTAATCAGAACCCAAAACCCGAAAAGTGGCCAGTGCACACCCCTAGAAAAGTATCCACAGTATCACCAATATAAGGGACTCAGCCCTCTTAGAATGATCTTACCTCTGATGAAACCGTCATTGAATGATGGATAAACGCGTTAGCTGACGTCATTTCCGGGATCACACACTGCCTGTTTGACAGCTGCAAATCAACAGAATACTACTATTTGTATTGAATGGCCATACTTAAAAGCGCTGATGAGATTGATGCTCCGAACAGATAAGTGTCAGATGTCATATACATATACGTATTCATTGGAGACTATTGAATATGTGATATTTGCATGAGAAGAACCTTGGAGAGCAACCTGGTTTTGATGAGACATATGTCTCTGGGATATATCCATACAAGGTAAAATCCTGGTGCTTATGCACATAATGTGGAGTACTAATAAACTATCCTAAAGTGGACTATCATCGCTATGCATACACCAGTTGGACTTCGTAGGACTATTTTGTATCACAAAATAATAATATCTGCATAGATATAGAGTGATTATTGAAATCTCTGAAAGATATCAACGCGGATTTAATTTTGATTATTAGTAACACAGAGATATATATGATCACAAGACCCATTGTTTTTTAAATCTATGCGCGCTGATATATATCACATTCTGATATTTACAATATAGATCTTATAGGCGTATGTGATATACAGGTATATTATCTAATAATCAATATTTACTATTTCATATAGATGATTGTTTTACTTTTAATTTTATATTGATGTCAACACATAGAAATAAATATTTTTGTCAATTTTATCAGCACTTCCTTATCATTATTGTTTACCTCTGAAATCTGCAAAGCTAGAAACATGTGGGAACAAACTACACACATAGAACAAAGATATGTTTCTTACATGTAATACTGTTGTGATGTTAAAATGTAGTCTTTTAATAACAACTTTTTTTCAGAAACCATCCCCCTGCACATAGTAGTCCACACAATTGAAAAGAAGCAAAAATATGTACAAAAATATTTAGAAATGGTAAAAAAAAATAAATGTATACAATTATTTTTTAGTAGTGGTTATATGTACAGTATATATGATTATTAATGTTATTTTGGTTATTAATGTATAATGTACATTTGATTATAAAGAAGTGTGTGTGTGTTTTAGTTTTTTCTAATCAAATGTGTAATAATGAGACATATATGTAATACCCCATTCATACTGCCCCAAAATCCCGGGTTTTTGCCGGGGCGAGCTCAAACGACCCGGGTCTTGGTGCACTATGAATGGTACAAGTCAAAAATCCTGGGTCTAAAAACCCGGGTCTTCAACCCGGGATTTATCGAGGGGTAATTCCCGGGTCGGACCCAGGTTGCCTGCACTATGAATGGTGCAACCCGGGTTTTTCAACCCGGGTTGCACAGAAAACAAGCTGATTGGCTGTCTGCCTGTCTCTGGAGGATGATGTCATCAGTGGGAGCCCGTGGAAGATTCGAGAAGGAGTTTAAGAGAAATGGTGGATGGTGGAGTGCAGATCAAGCATAAAACAGCAAAAACACACTAGTAAACATGAACTCTGGGCTACACAAAAGTGAGTCGTCGGCCATGATGAAAAGTAATGTGGTAAACAATCACCACCCACTTTTGCATCATCTTTATGCGTCAACAAACCAGTCACCTTTCAATGACATCACCATTTTTAAGCCAATGAAAACTGCTCTGGTGATGACTCCCACAAATTGCCAGGGCACAGACTTGTGCAGTATGAATGGGGTCAACCCGGGAAATTCCCGGGTCCGAGGTGCAGTATGAATGGTGTTTCTGAGCTGGGACGCTCCGAGCCCAGCAAAAACCTGGCTTCAAAAACCCGGAATATTGCTGGGGCGGCAGTATGAAAGCGGTATTAGTAAATTGTTATAACAGGGTTTTTGTTGCCATGGAAAAGTGCAGGGTGCTGAGGTAATACAGTTAAACTGTTAATATGATGTAAATATCATGAAACATGAATGTTTAATTAGGGTAATTAAGGACTTGCATGCATGTGTGTTCTTCTATGAATTAGGAGTAAAGAAGCATGTAGTGAGATTAGGGGCAATTGCTACAAAATCACACTGAAGAGCAATAAGAAAGCAATGACACTTATGTTATGATTTACGTCACATTATTTAGTTATTACCGCATTCATCTATGAACATATTTCTTATCTGCGCTTGTCTCTGAATACGAAACATACGTATCCACAGAATACATGCACGTAAAAATATCACAAATTACATTCGTATTGCATTCCTTGATGAATCGGGCCCTGAGTGTGTGTCTGTGTGTGTGTGTGTGTGTGTGTGTGTGTGTGTGTCTGTGTGTGTCTGTCTATCTATCTATCTCCCTCTCTCTCTCTCTCTCTCTCTCTCTATATATATATATAAAAGACAAAAAACAATAATTATGCCACCATACACCAGAATGTTTAGTTAGCACTGCAAAGTTTCCAGATGTCAAAATTCTGCTCCTCCAATGCAGACCCCAACCAGGAAGGGACTTAAGTCAAAAATAGGAGGTTAAAAAACAGTGTAGTATATCAACACACCTTAAAATAATTCAGTAAAAAATGGCTTATCTGAAACCACATTAAACCTTCAGTCACTTCATAGATCCAATGATAAAATCCATTATGGTTGCCTCCATGACGCCTTAAACATTCCTTTAGCAAGGCCACCAATAGGGTAAAGAAAAGGAATACTGCAAAGGACTTCTGTGTAGAGCTGAGGAAGTCGCTAGATGAAACGTGTAGGGTTGTTAAGAAATATGGTGATCACTGCAGCATGCAGGTTCAGTTGCCTAGCAACAGCTGCCGGCATCCTTTCTCTGTCAGACAACAGTGGATTGCACTCTGATGTACCGACTTTATGGTGATCTTCACCGCATGTCAGTGTCACAATCTGCCTCTGCCTGTACTGCAGCATCGCCTTAGGATACTGCTTTGTTGGCAGCTCCTGTCTCCTGGACTATATAAGCTGCTAACTCATCCCTGTTCCTGGTTTCATCTCACTCAGCAAGTTCACCTGTACCAGCCACATTTTCTGTTATTTTACCTGCTTTCAGTCTCACTCAGAGATCCATTGTTCAGTCTCAGCAATATCTGGTTTGTACCTTCTCCTGCACTATTCTGCACTATGTTTGCTCCATTAAATTTTCAAAACGTAGTGCACTTCTGAGGTTTTGTGCTTCATATTTTCCCTCCATACCAAGCCATGCCAACAACCAAAAAAGGCACTATTCCTGTTGTCCCATTTTAGAGGCGAGACTAATCACCACATCCTGTCTAATTTAAAACTCTTTACTAAAGTAGTAATCAAGAAGTTTTTGTCATCTCTCACATTGCCATCAGTACATGCGGCAATATCTTCTATCACCCCGGTCCAGGAATTACCACTGTGTTCCATCCAATTGGCTCAGGCTTCCATTCCGAAGAAGTCTCACAAAAAGAGAGGGCGAAAGAAGAGAGGAGGGTCTCCTAGCCCTCAACTTTCCTCTGGCATAATTTCTATTCTCTTTCCGCCCCTGGATGAGGATTTCTCTGCTTCATGCCCAATTCTGGATATGCCAATTCTTGATTGTTCCTGGTGATTTGGGTGCCTGGAATCCGCCCTTAAGAGAGGGGGTATTTGGGTGCCTGGAATCCGCCCTTAAGAGAGGGGGTTCTGTCACAATCTGCCTCTGTCTCTTCTGCAGCATCGCTTTAGGATACTTCTTTATTGGCAGCTCCTGTCTCCTGGACTATTTTGGACTTGGTATTATTTGTATTAGCCTTGCAGTACCTTTGACTAATCAGAAGTGCTGATATTGTACCCTTGCCTCTTCCTTCACTAGCAGGGGTTAAACTTCTGCTCCTGTTAATTGCTGCACTTCTTATCTGCATAATTATACCTGCTTCCCACAGATTACCTTGACTGGCCACTGATGTTGTTGTTGTGTTGCTGCTGTTACTACTGCTACTGTTACTACTTGTTCCCTTGGACTACTACAAGCTGCTAACTCATCCCAGTTCCTGGTTTCATCTCACTCAGCCAGTTTACCTGTACCATCTGTATTTTCTGTTATTCTACCTGCTTTCAGCCTCACCCAGAGATCTATTGTTCAGTCTCAGCAATATCTGGTTTGTACCTTTTTCTGCACTATTCTGGACTACATGTTCTCAATAATCGGTTAAATTTTAACCATATTCCAGGCTCCATAGCTGTCATTCCAGCCTTTAGCACAGAAGTGTGACAGTCAGATCTATAGCTGGCATCCTTTCCCTGTCACCCGGCGGTAGAGTTTGCCCTGATTTGTTTAGTTATATCGAGGTCACCACCGCGCATGTCTGATCCAGCGTTTCTCCTTAGTCTATTGTACTAAGTCTCGTGCATGTGCCCTGCAGGTCATGATATTGTAATGTATTTTCATCCTCTTTCATTAAAATTCTAATATTTTATATTCATGACTGGTGTTGGAACAATTGTGGATTTATCCTCTCTATATGGACTATGCACAGTGCTGAGCTATTTTTGATTGCCCCATTTTTCCATTTTATATATATATATATATATATATATATTATATATATATATATATATATAGATATAGTGACCAAGCAACAATGAGCTTACAATCATTGTGTGTTTGGAACATCTAACACAAAAGGTAGAAGGGAAGTAACAATAGTGGCTACAGGTGGGGAAGGTGATCAGGGCCAGGTTAAGAGCCACATGGACCTGGAGGTGAAAATTAAGAAGGGCCTATTGTGAGCAGCACTATGGGTGCAGCTGGCATTATGTAGGGCATAGGTGGAGACTTCCTCCAACCACCTCCGTCCCTCTTGTCTTCCCTTACATGATGCAGGTATCACTAACCTGGTTTGTGCAGTATATACAGTACTGTGCAAAAGTTTTAGGCAGGTGTGGAAAAAATGCTGCAAAGTAAGAATGCTTTCAAAAAAGAAGTGCTAATAGTTTATTTTATCAATTAACAAAATGCAGAACAGAAATCTAAAGCAAATCAATATTTGGTGTGACCACCCTTTGTGTTCAAAACAGCATTAATGCATCAATTCTTCTAGGTACACTTGCACACAGTTTTTAAAGGAACTCGACAGGGAGGTTGTTTCAAACCTCTTGGAGAACTAGCCACATATTTTCTGTGGATGTAGGCTTGCTCACATATTTCTGTCTGTTCATGTAATCCTAGACCAGTGATGGCTAACCTTTTCGGCTTGGTGTGTCAAAAATCAGAAAAAAGTGTAGCCTTCTTTGGGTCGCGTGTCACTTAAAAGTAAATAAATAAATATATATATATATATATATATATATATATATATATATATATATATATATAATTTGTCATTGGGCTACAGGGTGAAACCAGATACTGGCCACAAGCAATCTTATGTAGTGTTGTTTTATATTTTTATTAAATTTTATACATATATTATATAAAAGTATTATAGGATAAAAAAAAACTTTTATATAATACAATATTTATATATAATCAGACAGCTCTGCATACCCTGCAGGCTCACCAGAAATGGAGTCTTTTGTCTACAAATAAAAACACTACATAACATTGCTGTTGGGCAGTATCTGAGGCTATTTTACTATTAAATATTATAAATAGCCTTTACAAGCCCTACCGTGCTCCAGGGAAGCGCGCTATTGAAGTAATGCCGGGAGATATACACAAGGGAGGAGCTGCTGCGACCGCGCGTGCGCAGCAGCTCCATTTCGCCGACGGGGAGATGTACAGCAGCCGCGGCGCTGACAAAGAAGCGTCGGCGGCTGCTGTACAGAAAAAATATTTGGTATGTTTAAAACAGGCAGTTTGACTGAATCGCCTGGCGTGTCATTTAAACCGCCTCCGCGTGTCACGAGTGACACGTGTGTCATAGGTTAGCCATCACGGTCCTAGACAGACTCAATGATGTTGAGATCAGAGCTCTGTGGGGGTCATATCATTCCAGGACTGCTTGTTCTTCTTGACAAGAAGGTGAGAAGATGGGCTTCTGATTAGCCGCCTGGCAGTGGAAGTATCACAAAACAACATCCTGATTGTTAAAACTTCATTGAGTTTTATGAAGATAACTCAACATTCAAATTCAGCCCCTTCAACTAAGGAGACAATGTAATATTTCCTGTAGTAATATACAGTAATACATTAAAAAAAAATAGTTATTCCAATGATGACGGTGTTACCAAATGCATTAAAATGTTTTTTTCCTCAAGTGGTGCCATCAAAGCAAGCATTGCTCCACCACGATATTTGATGAATAGGCTCCACCATGCAAAAGCTAGAGCCAGAGTCACTAAGCTTTGGCAGAGTTATCCACTATGGTAATCCTGTTAATATATAGTGAGAAGCAGAAACAAGCATTTCGCTGGTGAAAATACACGTTTTTGCCTGCAAAATGCCTTTTTGCCCTTTAAAAATATACCCCCATAGCTCTTGACAAAATGAAAATGAATGTTTATACAAGGTAATAACAGATAACATTTACCTTTATATTTAATTTTGTGAGCTCCTAATCTAAGTACTAATTATCCTTGTCTTTTCTTTTGCTATATTTTTTTTTCTTCTCCTCCCTGATTTATTAGATTTTCTCACGTAACCTAAAGTTCTTTCATTATTCTGTCAGTAAATTATTTCACACATTGTAATTGTTGTCACATAAATAGAAACATGTTTCACCCCATTCTATTTTCATTCCCTGTCCAGGCAGGCGCAGTTCAACACCTTTATATCATCACCAATGCTCACATGATAAAACATGACATGGACATTATCAGTGGCAAATATACATATAAGCTGCAATTATTTCTGATGATAGAACCTTTTATATGTGAATTCATTAATATACACATTTAATTAAAATATTCCCAACTGTGAGTTTCTTAGATATGAACAGTTGTTAATATAGTGTACCTAATACATCCTATAAGACAAATATATCAACATTTGTTCTCAAATAATTGGTAAGATGTGGAACAAAATGTACTTCTACATATTGAGGGCGAGATATGCACTATGCATATAAATCAACACTTCCAATTAACATTTGTTCGTAACTGTATCTGTTTGTCGTGCCAAATCTAATTAATATTATTATTAACATTTATTTATATAGCGCCAGCATACTCTGCAGCTCTTTGCAATTAGGAATGAACATAGTAATAAAACAAGACTGGATATTAACAAGCAGACAAAAATCTATACGTCCCCGCTTGCAAGCTTACAATCTATAGGAAAATGAAAGTTTGCTGCATGAGTTTAAGTGTTAAATATTGAATATTAGTCCAGTTTGATTGGAATGTTAAAAGAAGGTGGTTAGTGGGCTATATGACCCAGTCACACATCAATGTTGGTCTGGTAGTCAGAAGGTTGTTTGGGCTTAGAAAGAGAATAAATGTTTTCTGTGAACTGTGTAGAGGGGGGCGAGGGGATCAGATAAGACGTATTTATTTTTAATTCAAATGCAGGATTTTTATTCGTTTGCTACTAAAATTTTGAAACAATACTTCACTATTGTATTCATATTCCCTTTTTGAGGCATAAAGTTGACAGAATAACTCCTACATATGGGAACATAGAAGTCTATTCATCTAAACAATCTGGAGGAGATCCCATCAAGTCAACTCAGATAAGCTCCAAATGATCAGCTCCAATGATGGTATAGGCCACTTTTGAACAAGTGCACTCACACTGTATATAAAACAATTGTACTTGACTATTGAACGCTTCTTTCTCATATTATTTATAGGTTTTGAAAGTTTGTTTAAGTATTTTATAGTGAACTCAAAATAGAGTGTAGGAGTGAAAAACGTGTTAGTGGAGGATTAGTAAAAAGGGATTTAAATCTGGGAGGTAATGAGTGCATGAATTAAAGTTTTTGCAGTGTCTTGTGTATGTTAGATGCATATTCAGGAGATGGTTCTTAGATGTATGTAACATGAATTGGACACATATTGGAGAACAAAGGACAGTTCTGGGTCAAGAATGACACAGAGGCAGTGGGCTTGAGAAACTGGCTTATTGTTCTGTTGTCAAGAGCAATGGCAGGTAGGTAACTTCTGTTGACTGGTGGTAAATTGGTAGTTCAGTTTTTGAAAGACTGGGTTTGAGGTGGTGGGAGGACATCCAAGATGAAGTGTCATAAAGACATTAAGTAACACAGGCCAAAGCAGATAGCGATAGATGAAGAGAGAATACATTTAATTTGAGTGTTTTCCACATAGAGGTAATAATGAAATCCTACAGAGCTTATTGGTTTTCTAAGAGAAAATGCATAAACTGAAAACAGCAGAGGTAGGAACAGTTTGAAATCTAGTACAAGAACCAAGATAGGACACTGTCCTGAAGACCTGGGGAATACAGCATTTGTTTGAGCAGTGTGTGGTCAACAGGGAAAAATGCAGCAGAGAGGTCCATGCAGGGGCAGGCTGGGCCGGGGGCAGGGGGGCATCTGCCCCTGGGCCAGTCACATAGTGGGCTACCTTGGGCTGGGTCACCTGCAATTTTTTTCTCTTTAAAATGTTCCTAATAGGCTGCTGAGTCGAGTCTTGCCACCCGGGCTAAAATTTGCCAGCCCTCCCCTGGGTCCATGAGAATTAAGAATAACCACTTGCTTCATTAATGATGGAAAGAAGATACCAGTGGCAAGAGAGATTACAGAAAATAGTTAACACCAGAATGAATACAGGAGACAGTGATTGCCTAATTTGTGAGGGGTTAGAGTCGAATGAGGAAAGAAGAATCTTCATTTGTGGGATCAAATGAAGAAAGGTGCCAACATGTTTCTTGGGGAGGAGCATACATGTCATACTGGTTCTTGTCAATATTGTACTTGAAGTTGGAAGCAAGATCTTTTGCAGTTATGGTCAGTGGAGCGGTGTGGGAGCGTTGAGAAGAAAACAAGTCTATAAAAGAGGCATTTAGGGCTAGATGACTGAGCGGAGATTAGAGATTGAAAGTAAATTTGGTTAGTTTCTAGAGCATTTTGGCATAATTGGTGGATAACAGTATATTTGAATGAGAAGTACTAGACTTTCAGCAATGCCGCTCTACATTGTAGGAGCGTTCTTGAAGGCAGCATGTTTCCTTAGTGTGGTATAGCTGAGATTGTGGTTCACAAAGAGAAGAAAGATGAAGCCACTTGATCTAGGACTGTCACGAGCCGCGGCGGTGTCCACAGCCACAGCGGCTCGCTTCCTGTCTCCTCTGGAGTCCCGGCCGTCACCGCCCAGCACCCGACCGTTGGTCGGACACCCTGCACTGTAGCGCCGCGTCCCGGCAACAGGGGACAGCCGGGCACGTGCGCAAAGATAGCTAAAGCCTGGGGGCTATTAAGGTTTAATTTAATGTACTAGTTGGCACCTGTGTGTTTTTCAGAGCTATGCTCTGATTGGTTGTTGGGAGCATTTTAGGCAGTGAGGTCTGCAGCCTCACTGCCGGTTATAGCTTCCTGTTGCCAGTTTGCTGACCTGCTGTGTTCCCAGTTCTGTCCTGTGGATATTACGATCGGATTGCCTGTGTATGACCCCTTGCCTGGATTTGGACCCTGCCTGCGCTTCTTGTGACCCTGACCTTCTTGCCTGTATCTGGACCTAGCTACCGTGCCTGTGACCCTTGACCCCGGTTTTGTGTATTGGATTCCCTGTCTGCTGCCGGCCCTCGACCTTTGCCTGGACTTCACTCCGCTTTCCTGTGTTCTCCCTAGTCGGTATGCACTTCACGACCCTCTGCTAGTCTGCGGCCAAGTCTGTCCCCACCACTAGGGGCTCCAGTGAACACCTGACTGGCAGAGCAGACTCCGGGTTGTGCTGTACCGGCTAGAGGGGTTCCTAACAAGGACATGATAATGTAGCAATTGGGGAGAAAAGATGTTGCAGAGAGGTGGAAAGTTGTTGAAAAGGAATAGAATTGATATTTCTGCGGGTATGAGGAGGCTTGGTTGAGCTACAGCGCAAAGAGGATAAAGTGGTAAAGAAAAGATAGCAAGTGATGGTGAGAAAGGAGTGGTAAATAAATAAGATACTAAACAAAGTCTGGGGAAAATAAGATCCAGGCAATAGCCAACAGGATGAAGAGAAGAGCCAGTCCGGTGGGAGAAGGAAGGAGACGAAGCTTTAATTTTTTTTGGTTTAACAGAATGTTATCCAATAAATAATTACTTTGTACGATTTATGTGCAGGCATTTGGATGTTGTATAAGAGCTAAATCTGAGAGATGACAGTGCTCCTTAATCTTTTTATCCTTTATCATTAAATATCCATATAAGTGGTGTGCACGGTATCCACAACTCGGAGCAGCTTTTATGTCTTTCTATCAGATTTTCTATTTCCAAGGATAATATTGTGTTTATGTTAAGTTGAGCGTCTGAACATTTTCTTTGTTGTTGTTTTTAGACTGTAAGATTGTGGGGAAGGGACTCGTTCATATATGAAACACTAATATAGTAATTTATCACAAATATACATGTAAATTTTTCCCTAATTTGCACGATCCTATTCCCATTTTTATTCCCCCAAACATTTTATGACATTTAAACATGAAGGTGCCTGCTGAATCACATGAGAGCTGTACAGCCAATCATCCTGTCATTAATGTCAATTTTACTCCCACTTTGGCAATCGCTCATTAAGGGCTTAGTTTATATAGTCACTAGATTATAACAATGTTTTAACACTTTCTTATTACTTTTTATATGCTCTCTCCTGCAACTGTTACCAAATACATTGCTTTACCTTTTTGGCTTTCTTTCGTGCTTTTCAGTAATATCTTTATATAATAAAGCTTGTTTATTATTTTGCCATTGCTAAAGACCTCACTCCACTGTGCTCTCTGCATTGGATGTAAGAGCTGTGCTGTTTCCAGAGAGCAGCTTTGTGTCGTTTCTAAGGGCAAGGAAAATAAACAACTGACCCTGATTATATAAAAGCATAGTGTAAAACACAGGAGGACGCCATAAATAAAAAGCAACATGATTAATAAGAATTGCAGGAAGGCACATACAAGCCTAGAAATTATCAAAAGATATAAAACTCATTTTAGAGTCTTAAAGAGACAAAAATCTAGTGGAAAAACTGCTGAATTCACACACTGGGGGGTAAATTTATCAAACTGCGGGTTTGAAAATATGGAGATGTTGCCTATAGCAACCAATCTAGCTGTCATTTATTTAGTACATTCTACAAAATGACAGCTAGAACCTGATTGGTTGCTATAGGCAACATCTCCACTTTTTCAAACCCGCAGTTTAGTAAATCTAGCCCTGGGAGTCATATATAAAACACACGCGGCTCTGTATCTGTGGCAGGGTGCCGCCACTACTGGCCAAGCTTACATTATGTTTAAATTTGACAGATGATCATAACAACAGGTCTGAGATGGAATCAATTGTGAAATGAAATAAGTGTCCAAGAAAAAGAAGTTTCAAATTAGTGTCCTATTCATCATTCAGTAAAATAACAATATTTTTTCTTTAGATTTGTTAGGTTTTGTTATGACGCTCCAAACACAAAACATTACTTTTTTTTACCATGCATGTGGTGGAATAAATCTTAAAAGAAATTAATCCCACTGAAACCTATTGCAATGTTTTCTTTTGATTCCTTTGATGCAATTGTTTTGTCTTGTAATTGTCCTAGTTTTGCCAAGGTACTTAGAACCCTTGAGGAAAATGGAATATTTTGAAGTCAATTACATGATATATATCAAACAAAACAAATCCCATCAAGAGCAGAAAGATCTTTTATCTGTAAATCTGGGAATATTTCTACAGAGAGACATAATGGGTGTGCCTAAGCAGAAGAACGGACCAAATGTGAGTCGGCATCCAGTACAGAGAGACTGCCTGCTGCTCTCCAGCTGTTCTTCAACTACAACTCCTAAGGGCCGATCCAACTAGGCTGCGTTATTCTAGGAATAACGCGGCCTGCGCACTATTACCGCTAATATGGTAAAATTGTGCAGTATTATCGTTAGTATGATAATTTTAATGCTGAATTTTTCTCGCATCCCTCGGGGCGGGAAGCAAAAATCTGGATTAAAATTCCTGTGTTAAAGGTAATAGTATTAGTGCAGCATTATTCCTAGACTAACATGGCCAAATAGAATCTGCCCCAAGTATGCTTTGTCAAACACATCAAACAACCTGGTATACATTTTTGCGCATCATTATGTACATTATGTACTGGGGAAACACAATGATGTTGCACCAGGTGTATAATAGAAAAACACTATCTAGTTTAGATATTCTTCTTAGATAGATCTGGGAGTAAATTTATCAATCTGCGGGTTTGAGAAAGTGGAGATGTTGCCTATAGCAACCAATCAGATTCTAGTTATCATTTATTTAGTACATTCTAGAAAATGACAGCTAGAATCTGGTTGGTTGCTATAGGCAACATCTCCACTTTTTCAAACCCGCAGCTTTATTTAGCCCCTGGTCTTATTTTTTGTTTGCATGTCTAATTATTGTCTACTACCCTGCAATAATTTCTACACATATGTTATATTTGCACAATTTTAACATTACAGCACAGTAGTCTATTTTAAGAAATGATTTCATGGAGATTCAATTTATTCATCATTTGCCATGCTATACAGAAGGATCGTGTACATGCACAACACGGTCAAATTGTGCAATCTGCAGATTTTGTCATTACAAATGCACAGAACTTTTGCTGTACACTGCATTTGACTTTTGTCAGTGGCCCTCTAAAAGTCATTTACCAAATTGTAGCATCATCATCATCATCATTGGTTTATATAGCGCCATTGATTCCGCAGCGCTGTACAGAGAACTCATTCACATCAGCCCTGCCCCATTGGAGCTTACAGTCTAAATTCCCTAACACACACACACACACACACGGAGAGAGAGACTAGGGTCAATTTTTTTTATAGCAGCCAATTAACCTACCAGTATGTTTTTAGAGTCAAGCACCTACTTTTGAGCCTTCCTCTATATTTAATGCTAATAATGAGTATTTCTCTCCTCGTTTGGTGACACAGTAAATCATAATTTATATTGTGTATATATTTAGTGTAATGCACATCAATAATTAAAATAAAGTTTAGGCAACCTGTGACTCTATCCGATGTTGAACTACCACATGTTTTGCAGAACTGTTCCAAGGTTTGATTTGTTAAAATAGGTTACTTTCAATGTGTTTTAGATATAGAGATTTCAGCTGGGACCGTGCTGTTCCTCTCAACCTATTATTATAAAATTAATAAAAACGTCTGTGTTTTTACTATATTACGTGTTTTTGCAGTCTACTCAAACTGAGACATATGTTGAATGATAGAGGTTCATCACCAATGAACAAAGGATTGACAACCTGGTAGAGAGCACTTGTGAAAAGTTAAAGTTTAAGAATAATGCCGCTGGACATTCAGCTGTAACCCAAAAATTACCCTGGAGCCAATTCCACATTTCTTTTTCATAGTTAGACCCCAAATATTTCAGAGGCTGTTGATGAGAAGCTTTTATTACAGAACAAGTGATGAAATGCAAGTGTGGTTGTAATAAACAGAAGATGGGTTGAATTCTAGCAATTTGCCCCCTAATCTATGGATGGTTTTGCCTCCCAGGTTATCAAATTGCAATGTAGTGAGTAGCTCATAAATCCACACAGAAAATACTAAGAAACAGTAATGAGGTTATATAAGGCAAACACTGCTTAAGAATCATCACGCCACTTTGCACAATGCACATCTGGCAATCTTGTTCATTTCCTATCTCAGAGGTGATAGAAATGATGCTTCAAAATTGTACAGTTTAGATGTTAGTAAGCGTGATGCAGCTTGACAGCCATTGTGGAACTACACTCACCAGCATGCCTTGCCACCCATAGATGGAACCTAGGGGTATATTTACTAAACTGCGGGTTTGCAAAAGTGGAGAGTCACCTATAGCAACCAATCAGATTCTAGCTGCCATTTTGTAGAATGCACTAATTAAATGAAAACTAGAATCTGATTGGTTGATATAGGCAGAATCTCCACTTCACTTTTTCAAACCCCCAGTTTGGTAAATTTACTCACTAGTGATTGAGAGATGAAATATACAAGGCTACAGGTCATTGCATTGTATTCTTAGGCTGGCAGGGAATGCTGGGACTTTTAGTCCCACAACACCTAGAGATTCACAGCTGGACTAAAGCTGTTGTAGGAACAAATATCTTGATCTTCCACAACCTTATCAAACTGAATAATATAAATGTGATGCCAAATACAACGGTATAGCTGTTTAACCACATCCAAATGTTTCTCGAATCTCTTTTCGTCCTTAAGATGGCCTCAATATTTTAAATACCCTTGACACTTTGTAGTTTTTAAACCTCCCATTTATGAAATAAATGGAAGAAATCGTGTTGCATACTTGCCGACATTAGAAAATAATTTCCAGGAAAACGTCCCTGCTGGGCACGTGACTCGCTGCGTGCCATGTGCAACATAGACATGCAGTCACTACACCCAGCAGCATTACATAACTGCTGAACAGGATCACAAGAAAACGATGCTGTAGTTCAAATGCTCCCTTCTCATAAATATTCATCTACTTATCATAAAGAAGCAGAACATTCCTAGATAGGTACTTTTATAATATATAGAAAACATGGCTATTTTCAGGGCCAAAAATGGCAGCTAATCTGGGAACTTCAGGGCACAGAAATATATCTATATAGTATGGTACCGCTTAGCAATTTAAATGTTGGAACTATGACACATAACTTGCTACTGTACAAACAGCTACAATCACTAACATTAGCCACATGCACATAGTATATGCAATTATGTAGGATCTAGGAGGCAGACATATCTTTTAGTTAAGACAATCCATAAGATTTCCCCACTCAAAGAAGAAAAATTGAGAAGTAAAGTGGGATAGAGGATTTGTGGAAAAGGGGAATTATTTCTCCAAAATAGGGATAGTTGTGTGATAAATCAGACTGTAATCTATCTGTGATCATGTCATTCATCTTTCTTACTCTGTAGGACACGTTCTATGGTAACATACTGTAGCCTTCAGCATTTATGCAGCTATTTGGCAGAATTCCCCATGTGTAGGTACCCCACTGTCTTAGCAGAGCATTCCCTGACCTGTGTCCCTGTATACTTCAGCTCCCATTCACCAAGTCTCACGACAGTCATTTCACTTAATGACAACATTGGTGCCATGGATTCTCATGGTAATTATACACAATCCTTGTCCTGTGAACTAACCCACATTCCTGCTTCTCATGACAAAGCACCTGTTCTGGTGTAGCTGCCACTGGAATGAATAGGTTGTCATCGTCCTTGAGGACAAGTTCCACGGTGAGTTAGAGGCTGTCCTATTTAATACTGAACAAAAACATCCAAACGCTCTGACAGTTAAACTGTCCAAATTAATAAACTATAAACTACCTCAGTTCATTAGCATAAAGATGGTAATTAACTCCTTTTTTCCTGATCTAAAAGTGAAACTACAGAATATAAACAGACGAACTTAGGAGACAACATATTGCCTCATCTGGGGGGGCCCAGTCTGCAGAGCAGTAAGTATGTTACAAGTATGTACAAATAGAAATGTAGGCAGCTATATGTATGTGAATAAATTGATGAGTGTATGGAAACATGAACGTCTGTACATTGTGTATACACAATGCCATTAGGTTACATGCAGGCACACACTCACACATAGCAGAACGTATAGTTTCCCCATCAGAGTAACTGCCAAAATTCCTGACAGTTTCGATCGTGTGTTCTCTGCCTGAACTCGTAGGGAGGCTGTCTAAAAATTCCCCCATGGCTCTGCACCCACAGGGGGTTAAATGAGTATAACCACTCCAAGAATGCTACTGTCAGTGGAGGAAGGGAAGAGGAGATCGTGCAGCTCATAAACCTGCAAAGCCGTCTTTCCAGACCACATTTACCTCTAATGTTCTGCACCTCTGTGAGCGCATTTGTCACAAGAGACTTGATATAGATTCCACTCCAGGCTACTGGATTGAACTTTTTGTTTACCTCACAAAAAGAAGAATGTAATAATGATTGGATACAAATGGATGGACGCATGTGATGTACATCAGCAGGGTCCTATTTAAATGCTTGGCCTTCTGTTTACTGTGAGGTGACCATCCCATGCAGCTGTATCACCCTTACTAGTGCCACTGTATTGTAGTTGGATAAAATTACTATTATACTTTATACTTAGTATAAGATTTACCACTCACTCCCATCAGAAGTACAGATATATATATATATATATATATATATATATATATATATATATATATATATATATATATATATATATATAAAAAAGAAAAATGGAGGAGGAGGCGCACAATAGTGTAGTATATTGATATAATGTTGGGATCACACAAGAGCCCACAGTAAGACCGGAAACACCAGTGGAGAGGAAACCAGGAAACGAAAACTGTAATATAACATCCAATGTATGATGTAGAATACAAGTTACAGCTTATTCTCAAACAGAGTCACAGTGAGTGAACTCACAGAATTTCCATATATTAAACACCCAGGACACACTTATGCAGATGTATGCGTACCAGATAGCAAAACTTTTAAGCTTTGTATACGTAGATATCCTTCATCTGGTCATAAACGGGTCACACGACTGGATACATAACTGTCAGCCTATTGCTCCTCCATATGGACCAACTGCTACAAGACAATCTTTAAATTCTTCTTTGATGTTCCATTCCATTTGGTATAGATCAAATTTACGGTAGTAAACGTCACCCATAGGATACCCTATTGTATTCTACATCATACATTGGATGTTATATTACAGTTTTAGTTTCCTGGTTTCCTCTCCACTGGTGTTTCCGGTGTTACTGTGGGCTCTTGTGTGATCCCAACATTATATCAATATACTACACTATTGTGCGCTTCCTACTCCATTTTTCTTTTATAGGTTATTTCCATGCTACACCGCTTGGTAAAGAGGACTGGCAGCCGCCTGCACATGGGAAGTGTCTACTGAAAAGAATATAGACTCTATACTGGACTATTGGTGATTTGTTACAAGCGCCAATTGCTGTATCTTGTAATTTTTTTTTAAAAAAAAAATATATATATATATATATAATATATGAAAAATATTACAATGTGCAACCAGGAAATTAAAGCTGCGCTACCACCAATCACCAAAATGTTACTAACCTGTTCGCTCACCTTCATGGAGCCCCAGGGGTTGATCCATGCATCCGTTTGTCCCAGCGCTCCATGATTCTTCTCACAGCCTCGGCTAAATATCAGGTCTGTGCACACTTGCCTACTCACCCGGGAGAGTAGAGCAGTCTGCTGCATCTGCCCACTTCCTAGTGAGCAGGATTTGGAGTCTCCATGACTCGATTCTCTGGGAATTGCGTCATTTTAACACATTACCAAGTTTCTGTAAAGATGCAGTTTCTCATTATTTGTATAAAATTGCCAAAATATTCAAATATATGAAGGGTTACATACCTACAAAATGTCCCAGGGGGCAATAACAATTTTCACATAAAGAAATAGAGCCTACTGATTTAAGGGTTGAGCTATACTGGATCAGGGGCCTGGCTGGTTGGCTCCGACATTTAGGCATATAGGGTGCGTTGCCCAATGTGTCTTAGTTTTTCCATTTTTAATGTAGAAATGTATGGTTTATAACCCTGATTTATTAATGTTCTGCTGCTCATGTTTTTTAAAAAAGGAGGGACATAGTGCTTTACCAGGGCCGGACTGGGACTAAAAATCAGCCCTGGCATTTAAAGCACACAGGCCCTTGTGTTGTGGGCTCCATGCACTATATTGTTGCACACTGATGCTGGCACAGTACAACATGATGTAGTATGAGTGAGTGTGGGGGGGGGTATTTATTTCTCCTAATGACCCTCAACATTACATTATTAGCACCCCAATTACATCAATAAATACCATGACAATACATTATTAGTACCCAAATTACAGCAATAAATAACCCCCCACACACACTCATACTACATCAATCACCCCAACATTACAGCAACCGGCATCACCCCCCACATTACAGCAACCGGCATCACCCCCCACATTACAGCGTCCAGCATCACCCTCCACATTACAGCGTCCAGCATCACCCCCCACATTACAGCAACCGGCATCACCCCCCACATTACAGCGTCCAGCGTCACCCCCCACATTATAGCAATACCCTCTCCTACTTATTAGCAATACTAAGCCCCAAACACACTACAACATTGCCACCAGCACGCCACCCCATACTACAGCAATACCACCAATTATACAGACGCCACTTTAGGAATCAATGTTTTGCTTTTTTCAAATCTCCCACAAAATAGCAACAACGAACAGAGTACTTACACACACATATAGGTAACAGGTACCCTTTTCCCTCAATTAAATAGTAATGGCAGAATTTTCATGAATCATTCCACATGAAATAAAACTAACATATATCTAAAAAAAAAACATAACTATTGAATGATCAGTTGAACCCACACGGCCGCATTAAAAGTATTTCCATCTACAGCAAAATGTCAGAGAAAAATATTTTTGTTTTACTACAGTAATTGGATATGCGTCTTTTCTATTCATTTTAAATAACACAGTATATAAATGAAGGGGGATAGAGGAGGTGGGTGAGAAATAATTGGATGTGATCCATCAGTTTGATTAGATAGGAAACATTTAGATTATTTACCTGGAGACGTCTACCCCCTTGACTCACAGGCAGGGCTGACAAGAGGAATTTTGGGCCCCAATACAGCAACTTCTTTGGGCTCCCATCATTTTCAACAATGAAAGACTTGCCTTTGGCAGAAGTTCATATGATGCCACACCGTAGTGTGCCCAGTTCATATTATGCCACAATAGTGACCCCAAATAACATTATGCCATAGTAGTGCCCCAAAATCATTAGTAAAGCTCAGACAAAAACTCATTCACAAATAAAAATTAGTACAGCATATTAGATACTGAGTGTGAGTCCCAAGAGCAGCTTAATACATCATTTACAATGCAAACAAAAATAGATATATTGACACAATTACAGATAAAATTTATGACAAGCAATGTTTTTTCCTCTTAATTAAAAATCTCTGTACAGATAAATATGCAAAAAACATTACAGCGCAATAATGAGCAATACATAGTGTTAAACATTATTGGATACGCTGTAGTGTCTCCAGTTCAAGAAAGGATGGTTAAAAACATATTGCACACGAGAAAATATATGAACTTACCTGATTATGGCATCCTGTGTTCTGTTCTCCTACTGGGCGCGCTGGGCGAGGAGGGATCAGCAGCTGTCAGCTCACACAGGCAGTCGGGAGCAGGAATAGAGGGCAGTGGTTGAAGCAGAAATTTAGCAGTGTGGGAGTATAGAAAATATAAGTGAATGGAGTATGAAGGCTTGATTTTTTATTTTTTTTAACACTTGTCCCCTCTGTGCATTTCCATTCTTCATTATTACTTGTGTTTTATGATAGCTGCATCCCTGACATTCGAATTCTTAAGATGTCTCTCCCTTTACACTTTCTTTTACCTATGCCCCTGCACCATCTTCTCCTTTGTCCCTCTCTCCTTTCTCCGCTGGCTCTCACACATCTTCCTGTACCACCTACTCCCCTGGCTCTCTCACACGTCTTCCTGCACCCTCTACCCCCTGGCTCTCTCACTCCTCTTCCTGCTCCCCCTACCACCCTGGCTCTCTCCCCCTTCTCCCACCACCCCCTTCCCCCTGGCTCTCTCACCCCCTCTCCCAGCGCCCCCTTCCCCTTTGGCTCTCTCACCCCCTCTCCCAGCGCCCCCTTCCCCTTTGGCTCTCTCACCCCCTCTCCCAGCACCCGCTTCCCCTTTGGCTCTCTCACTCCCTCTCCCAGGACCCCCTTCCCCTTTGGCTCTCTCACCCCCTCTCCCAGCACCCCCTTCCCCTTTGGCTCTCTCACCCCCTCTCCCAGAACCCCCTTCAACTTTGTCTCTCTCACCCCTCTCCCAGCACCCCCTTCCCCTTTGGCTCTCTCACCCCCTCTCCCAGAACCCCCTTCCCCTTTGGCTCTCTCACCCCCTCTCCCAGCACCCACTTCTCCTTTGGCTCTCTCACCCCCTTTCCCAGCACCCCCTTCGGCTCTCTCACCCCCTCTCCCAGCACCCCCTGGCTCTCACCCCCTATCCCAGCACCCCCTGGTTCTCACCCCCTCTCCCAGTACCCCCTGGCTCTCTCACCCCTCTCACAGCACCTCTTCCCCTTTGGCTCTCTCACACCCTTTCCCAGCACCCCCTTCGGTTCTCTCACCCCCTTTCCCAGCACCCCCTTCGGCTCTCTCACCCCCTCTCCCAGCACCCCCTGGCTATCTAACCCCCTTTCCTAGCACCCCATGGCTCTCACCACCTCTCCCAGCACCCCCTGGCTGTCACCCTCTCTCCCAGTGTGGAGATGGTGCCCGAGAAGTGGGCGAAGGTGCCCGCCATCGCTATGCCCCTGGAGGGGCTGAAGATGTGCCTGGTGCCCGTGAAGGGGGTGAAGAGTCCCCTGGTAGCTGAGCCCTGCAAGCGGGTGAAGAAAGAAGGTTACTCACCCGTCCATCGATCCAGCGGCGGTGAGTATGGCTTCTTTCCTGCAGGTCCTGTGCGCGGGGGAAGGATGAGCCAATCAGGGCTCATCTTTCCCCGCTGGCCAATCAGCGGCCGGATGCGCAAGCAAATCGCGGCTCGCGCCCGGCCATTCAAAAGATTGGCGCCGACGCGTGCCAATCAGCGCTCGCGCCGGCTGATGACATCACGCCGGATACTATATAAGTCGCCGGGTGGCGCCATTTTGTCAGAAGTCCGTCGGTGGAGAAGAGGGAGGACGTCTCTTCAAGACGTCCAGCAACAGAGTCAGCGGCAGCGGCGGCAGGGGGCCCTTGTGAGGGCCGTGAGCTACCCTGCCACCCGAAGACTACAATCAAGCCGCCGGAGCAGTGATCGCCGGCGGGGAGCCCTTGTAAGGGCTGAGAGCGCCCCCGCCAAGCAGCCCTCAACAGGCCCCTTACTAGTTAGTGGGCCAGTAGGCCATTTCGATAACGGGGACAAGCCCCTGTTAGTTAGGCAGGGGGCGTGAGAGCACCAGGTGTATAAGGGCACAAGGCCCTTAGGTAGTTAGTGGCCTAGAGGCCATAGGATGGCCACAGGGCCTGGTTAGGGGCTGGTAGCCCATAGGCTATAAAGGGCACAAGGCCCTGGTAGATAGCTAGGGATGCCACAGGCCTCAGTAGGCAGGGGCTAGGACCCCTAGGTAGCAGGGCACAAGGCCCTAGTTAGTGGGCTCAGAGCCCTGAGGTAGAGAGGGGGCTGAGGCCCATTAATCAGAGCACAAGGCTCTGTTTGTAACTGGGCAGAGGCCCATGGTGTGTAGGGCAGAAGGCCCTGGTGGTGATGAGGTAGAGGCGTGGGAGCCTCGTGAGTGTAGGCGCGGTCCTGTGTGAGGTGAGCACACGTGGTTAGGAGGTACAGTAGAGCGGAGGCTCCTGTGGTGCTGTAGCAACCGGCTGGTTGGCTAACAGCGGTGTGCTCTGGTAAGTAGCTTACAAAGTACTGTATATTGTATTCTGTCTGTGCGGCGGGTATTGTTGAATTACAGTATTTTGGGTGTGCTACGTAGTTGTGTCCAGGAGAAGACGTCAGGCCCCCATTAAAGGTAGGCTCTTGTTCCTGTGGTTTCCTGTGCTAACCCGTGCTGTGGGGACAAGTGTAGTTACCAGTATACACATAGTCAGGGGAGAACACACGTAGTTTTCCTGTCCCTTAGGTCCCCGGGGTCACCCTGGTATCCAGAGGGGGTGGCTGAGTGAGTTGGTGGCAGTGCAGCACACCTTGAGGCAGTTCCAGGGGCGGCCGTGGTTCTGATCAAGGGTCCTCAAGGCCGGTTCCGTGCAAGTGGACCTGTGGTTCCGAACGTAGGGACACGTGTGAGATACCCGAGTACAGGCAGTCAGGCGGTTCAGTTCGATCGGCTGTTCCGTGCGGCAGTCGGCCCGCGGGTTAGTGTGCTGTTCTACTGAGCCTCAGCCGGGCTTAAAGAACCGGTCCTTAGGGTCTGTGGGTGACCCCATAGCAAGAAGGCAGCTTCTTGGTACGACCTGGGTGAGGGGGTTAGGAACCGCCCTCCGGTTTAGTCCGTGAACACCGGCTGGTGTTCCCCGTAGTGTGTAAGTGAGCAGTTCCGTTAGTGCACCACACCTAGTTAGTCATAGTGGTTTGACTTAGTTGCGTTGCCGACCATTAGAACGTTGTTAGGGTCGGGTCGCTGTTGTAGTCAGTCCAGTTTTGCGGGTGCCATCTTAGTCTCACTGAGAGCGTAGAGGGAGGCTGTGTGTTCTTGTCATCCGCAGGAGTCGGGAAGGCGCAGAGAAACAGGATCGGAAGTGGGAGTGTCCCGGTGAGTATCACGCTTGATTCCCCCTTTCGGTTAGGCCCTCACCGGCAGGTGTGTGAGGTACTTGAGGCGGGATTAGTCCTCGGACTAGTCTTGGTCTTAAGTGCCTGTAGTCCCCCGCGTCTTGGCAAGAACAAAGTGAGGAGGCGGCAAGTGAGCTTGGACTGACCGTGTCCTTGTTCTTTGCCGTAGTCTCGGACAGCCCTTACCTGGTAGGCACGGCCGTAATCTCTGTCTCTTCCGTAGAGGGACGTGATTGGAGGTGACGGGTCGCAGCTGTGGATCTGCTGGGATTGGATCGCAGCTGGGATATAGGAGGCGGACTGGAGGTGACCATCGTTTACAAGGTAAGTTCTTTCGTGTTGCGTCTGTCCCTGTCTTTCCCCGCAGGAGGCGTTACACCAGCACCCCCTGGCTATCTCACCCCCTTTCCCAGCACCCCATGGCTCTTCCACACTCTTGACCCCCACCCGCGCGAGAATGAGGGCACCCCCGTGACCCCCTCCCCGAAAAACCCCCCCTCTTCAGTAAACATAAACCAAAAAAAAAACCAGGAAACTCACCAGTGTAACAGTGCACCGGTGCACAGCATAACACGGAAGGGACCCGAGGAGCGCGCAGCAAAGGTGGCTGGTTCCTGGGGAGGAACCAGCCACCAAGAAGACGGGAGGAGTCGGGCCGGCCCATCCAGCCATCGGCCCTTCTGGCATTTGCCAGAAGTGCCAGATGGCCAGTCCGGCCTTGTATATATATATATATATATATATATATATATAAATATACTATATGAAAAATACTTCATATTACAATGTGCAACCAGGAAATTAAAGCTGCACTACCACCAATCAGCAAAATGTTACTAACCTGTTCGCTCACCTTCCTGGAGCCCCAGGGGTTGATCCATGCAGCCATTTGTCCCAGCGCTCCATGATTCTTCTCACAGCCTCGGCTAAATATCAGGGCTGGGCATACTTGCCCATTCACCCGGGAGAGTAGAGCAGTCTGCCGCATCTGCCCACTTCCTAGTGAGCAGGATTTGGAGCCTCCATGACTGGATTCCCTGGGAATTGCGTCATTTTAACACATTATCAAGATTCTGGAAAGATGCAGTTTCTCATTATTTGTATAAAATTGCCAAAATATTCAAATATATGAAGGGTTACATACCTACAAAATGTCCCAGGGGACAATAAAAGTTTTCACATAAAAAAATAGAGCCTACTGATTTATGGGTTGAGCTATACTGGATCAGGGGCCTGGCTGGTTGGCTCGGACATTTAGGCATATAGGGTGCGTTGCCCAAAATGTATTTCATTTGTAATGTAGGGATGTATGGTTTATAACCCTGATTTATTACTGTTCTACTGCTCATGTTTTTTAAAAAAGGAGGGACATAGTACTTACCTACTTCTCTTTCCTGGAGAAGGTATGAAAAGACAACATGGGTTGGTGCTTGAGGGCTTTTGCCATCTAACAGATGGCACAAGGTGTATAATACCATTAGTGGTTAGCACTTCTGCCTCACAGCACTAGGGTCATGAGTTCCATTCCCGACCATGGCCTTATCTGTGTGGAGTTTGTATGTTCTCCCCGTGTTTGCGTGGGTTTCCTCTGGGTGCTCAGGTTTCCTCCCACACTCCAAAAACATACTTAATTGGCTGCCATTAAATTGAAATTAGTCTTTCTTGGTCTGCGTGTGTATGTTAGCGAATTTAGAGTGTAAGCTCCAATGGGGCAGGGACTGATGTGAATGAGTTCTCTGTACAGTGCTGCAGAATCAGTGGCGCTATATAAATAAATGGTGATGTTGAAATTAAATCCCCTGCTCACTCAGGGCCTAATTCATTAAGGAACGTAAATGCCCATATGTGCCTTATTTTGCATAAAATCATTGTGCACATGTCCAGAACCAGATCATACGCTAGTGAACTCAGGAATATCCAATTAATTTTCAAGCGCAAAGGACCCTTATGATACCCTTTCATGGGTGGAACCAGGGGCAGGCTGGGCTGGGGGCAGGGGGGCATCTGTCCCCCGGGCCAGTCCCATAGTGAGCTACTTTGGGCTGGGTCACCTGCATTTTTTCTCCTTTAAAATCTTCTTAATAGGCTGCTGATTTGAGTTTTGCCCCCGAGCTAATATTTGCCAGCCCTCCCCTGGGTGAAAGGGGAGGGGATCGGGTGTCAATGTACAGTAAGGGCGTATCAAGGTTGAGCAACATCCAGTTCAAGCTTTGGACAATTCAATAGGTACATATCTTACCATCTGCATCAGCTACAGGCCGTAGCTATAGATATATAGATTAATATAGATAGATATATATGAATATAAATATAGACATGTGTGTGTGTGTTTCGTTTTTTGGTGGGTTTTTTTAACAGTTTTTTTATATTATTAACAGGTGACCATCACTGAATACTTTTATTTTTTTCTGTGCATTCTTTTGGAACTTTATACTCCACGTATGTAGTGGACGTATCCTGTATTATCTGTTGGACCAGAGGGTCCCTAGACCCGTATTCATCAAGAGACATGTCATCAGATCCGCTCTGAGTTGGATACGGACGTGCGTATGCCCGATTTACGTACATTGTGAGTGGGAGCTTGTTGATGCACTTTCCATAAATACATCACACCGTTGCCTACTTCACAAGTTGCCATCAAGGACAATTGCTGCGGATAGTGAACTGTTTAATGATCATTTGTACTCTACAGTCTAGAAAATGACAGGCATGTGTCTTTGAATGTGTACAATCATCATTGGTTCAGTGGTACAAGACAAATTAAATATTAATTGAAATGAATCTCATTTTCTGCATAAGAGTGCAGAATAAATTTGGGCTCATTTACAAATGTGGAAAGATACAAGTGTGAAGAGCTAAAGCTTTGTCTTCCAGCTTTGTGATGCCATGCAGCTATTTCTCCAATACTATACCTGTTTTTACAAAGTTGCACACTGATTAGTGCAACCAAATGGGTGCTGCATGCTGGATGAGCATATTTTAGCTTAAGATGATGGCAGGTATTGACAGGCAAGAAAATGCAGAATATGGTGTCCAAATTACTGAGACATTGCAAAGCCACCTTTGATGTCACCATAATCGTTACCTTTACTCTGATATCTTTGCTACATAAAGGCCTATATTATGGAGAAAGTACATTATAATGTGCAGTTAACACATATAATAAAATAAAACAAAATGTAAACTTGAGAAATAATGGCAGCCTCAATATCTCCTTTAAATCATGAGATATATAAGGGCTTAAAGCAAGCCTGGCCAACCTGTGGCTCTCCAGCTGTTGTAATACTACAAGCCCCAGCATACTTTGCTAGCAGATAGCCAGCTGATTGGTTGGCCAGCATGTTAAACTTTACCGTTGATTTAAATGATAGCAGCAGAGAATAACATGTAAAAGAAATACATCATAAACACATTTTAAAATGTGCGTTTGTCTCTTCCTTCAAACACAAATGTTGAAAATAATAAAGAATCAATGCACAGGGTCAGTATATCACTTATGGTACTCAGGTGGTATAGGATGATCTTCACCAGTTCTGGTCTTCATAAAAACATCTGTACAGTGATTTATGTGTGGAGGATGAATCTAAATAAATACATTACATTTTATGCTGGAATCACAGAAGTCATTAAAGAAAATATTACTGTTCCCAGATATTAAAATCCTTGTTTGTAAAACAATGGTTAAGTTAATTTTTTAAAGCAATTAGTATAAGTCACAATTTATACCCTTTAGTAAACACAGCAGTTAGTTACAAATGCAAAACACCTCCTGCCAGGCGACATGTCATTCATACATATCTGTGTCAAAGACCTTTTGTACTATGTCTTGTGCCACTGTGCACATGAGGAGCATCACATCAATGGAGGTCATTCACGAAGAGCAAATGGCTAAGCTGCCTTGCAAAATCCATTATGGTAATGCCGTGCACCTAGATTTCCACCAAAGTGCATTGGTTTATGGCAAGGGTGAATCTAGACTTTTTTTAGTAGAGTGTTTTATTAATTGTATTGCCTTCAATTATACTGATCATCTGTTTTTATATATCTAGATTTCCTATGCTGTGTCCTCTGCTCCTAGGGGTAGATATATCAAACCTTCTAAAAAGGAAGAGTGGAAGTAACCAATCAGATTCTAGCTATCATTTTCTTCATTGTACTAGTGATGGGCAATGTGATTCCCTTCAGGGACCACATGGGGTGGCCTTCTAACCTTCAAAAGGGCTGCACATTTCCCTTAATCTCAGTAATAAGTTAAAACAATACATCTAGGGGTCTATTCACTAGGCTGTGATGAGCCAGAAATCTGGAGAAAGCAGCTTTCTCCTGCCTTAACTGGTCGGTTGGTGACTGCAATCCCCATAGACTTCTATGAAGACTGCAATTCATAGAAGTCTATGGGGATTTAACAAGCTTTTCAACGCTCGCCTTTAAAACCAAGCGTAATCTCAAGTTGGCATTACCTTACCTTTTTAATGGACTCGATTGCAGTTTGAGACTACAATCCTCATACTTCGCTGGGTCTCGTCCATATGTGCATGCGTGGCCTTAGCCGTACATGTGCAAAAGCTACACAGGGGTCAAAGTCTCCATTCACCGGCAGCGGTAGGCGAAGGAGATTTTAGTTAGTTTGGCAGGGGAGTTCACCAGGGCTCGCCAATGAGGCCTGGCTTGATAAATTCAGCAGTACATTTTGTATCTCTGCGTTATGCAATACAAAATTTATGTTATTGCTGCCCACTAGCCATCAAGGATAAACCTCTTTATCAAAGAAAGAGACACCTATCTGTAATGACATACCACAGGCATTTTAAACAAGTGTTACAAGCTATAAGAATCAAATCTGACAATAAGACAGAACGGATCAAGGAGCCGCGGCTGAAAGCTTGTAGAGCTGCACGTGAACCTAGGACGTTCTGTTGCCCATCACTGTACAAGAAAAGTGGTAGCTAGAATCTGATTGTTTGCTATTGGCAACACCTCCACCTTCATCTTTTTAATAGTTTTGATAATTCTAACCCCTAGTACCCTGCTGTGCACCTCCACATTCATGTGTGTGACTGCTTGCAAATAAGGCAGGCCCTTATTAAACTAACAATGTAAGTGTAGCTTTTTTTAGCTCTTTATAGGTATTTTCCACAAAATGCAGAGATTATCTCAAAAATTCAAGCACAATATACTGTAACTAACTAAACAAGTTTACAACCTAACATAATCATATAATCATATAATCATAACCAAATTTACAAAACACAGTATACAACCGCACAGTATATTATCCACATCATGAAATCTATTAAACACAGTATACCCTCTCCAACACAATCAAACCCCCAACACACATTATAACTCCCACATTATCAGTATGCACACACGGAGCCCCCATCAGAAATATTAGGGTGTCCTGCAACCCAACACACCTGCTTCTCTTCTAGTTCTGGTGACTGGCATACACATCAGAGAAAATTCTGGTGGTAGCTATTAAATACCAAGCCAGATTTATTGGTTATTAAACAAAGGAGCTTTCAAGCTGATTTATATTACACAAAGAAGATTACGTTGCATTGGCAACTATAGATTGCAGAGCGCACTTCGGTGGCTAGTATACAAAGTAAATCCCAATCTAATGGCTAGTATTTAAAGCAGAGCCCCAGGGGCGCACGCAGGGGGGGTTTCTGGGTCTCCAGAAACCCCTCCCCTCCGCTAACGAAGTGCCCCACATAGCAGCACTGTACTATACAGCAGCCGCGGCGCTGTCAAAGAAGCGTCCGCAGATGCTTCTTTGACAGCGCCGCGGCTGCTGTATAGTACAGTGCTGCTGAAACGGAGCTCTCTCTGTTTTTTATTTTTGGGTTTTTTTGGGTGGGGGAGGAAACCCCCCTAAAAATCCTGCGTGCGCCCCTAAGCCCATACTGTTGACGTTTACAGAACCCATTCTTATGGCTAGCATATGAAGTAGACCCCACTATGGTGGTTATGTATAAACTATAGCAACACAGTCTACTAGCAGTTACCAACAATACATACCCTGCAATTACCAAATATGACAGCTTGCAAAATCCAGCATATCTGACCCAGCAGTGTCCAGGATGTCTGACCAAGAAAATGAATCGTGTCTGACACTGTGGCATCCATTAATACACAACAGTGTACAAAATAGGAAAAAGCATCCAAACTCTCAACAATCCTCCCAATACCAAGCTGTTTTCACTTTACTACATACAATTCTAGGCTGTAACACATACTTTTATAAAATGTGAATGTTCACTATGAGCAAATGTTTCACCACTTGTTACCATAGGTCTGTGTAACATACTGAAGACTATTTCTTGCCTATCTGGTGCTTTCTCATGGACAGCTACCATCATGTGTAATAGATAGCGTAGCTATCCTCTAGACTAGTGGACTCAGTCTTTTCTTAAAGGGTGCTCCAGGTGTCAGTATTGTTGGCATGGCCACCACCACTAGACGACCTAAGGTGGTTTAAATGTGGCGCTCGATGATATGAAGAAGCAGCAGCCATCAGTTTTATAGGTAATGGCACTGGAAGTAGGGGTGCCTGAGGTGAGGTGCCAATGAGCCTAGAGCTATTACACCAGCCTTGGATGTCAAACCCCAAGTGTCAACATTCCATTGTTGTGGGATCCAAAGTGTCAGTGTGTCATTGTTCCAGGACCCCAATATGTAAGGTTTCCAATGTAATGTATTGCATATATGCCATAACTACTATAACAAAGCCATGCAAACAGGGGTTACAATTTATATTCCATGATGTTATTATTGGACCATTATGGCTAGTTGCATGTTTTTTTCCTTTAAAATGTTCCTAATAGGCTGCTGAGTCAAATCTCACCCCCAGAGCTAATATGTGTCAGCCTCTGCATGCAGCTGCAATATAGCCATTATAATTCCATGCCTCCTAAAATTTAAAAGGTCAACATTGGGGAAAAAAGAAGTCCAACTCTCAGCCTACCTGAATGTTACCCTTACCTGACCAACTGTGTCCACATTCCGACACTCACTTTCCAAAAGGCCTGCCTTCTTTGGGGTCAAGATTCTAAACAGTTCTACCAAAGTCAGGACTATTGGGAAATAGGCAATGCTGCAGGAATCTATTGAAGAAGCCCTGTATCCTGGCATCTATACACCCACTGGGCTAACAGGTGGGCAGAGACATTTCATCCTGGCCATTCTAGTATCGTCTCACAACTGAAATGAAGCTAGTTTACCAGAACAATGTAAAATATGCCAGACAAATTGAAAGGTATGTAGCTGTATATTTTTTGCAGTAAAGTAAAAAAAATGTAAGTACATTTACTGTTACTACTCTTACATATGTCCATTAGTTATTTTTTGACATTTTAATGCTAATCGAGATTTAAGTGATTTTCTACGACATATGTTACTTTTCTCAGATCTAATCAGTAATACTAGTAGTTTGTAGGGATGTCAGCATAAATTCTGAATTGATAAATACTGTATGTCAGCAGAACAGTGACTTGACAGACATGGAATAAAAGGTGTGTGAATTTCTGTCCTGTTTGACATAATACTTCTTACATATCATTCCCTCCTTTAAACCATTATATCTAAGCTGACATTAACCTTGCCTGCCCCAGAACCAATGTCAAACATATCACACCTGAATATTTTGTACTTAACAGACTGTTAAAGATAGACCATCACACAGACAAGACAAAGTCATCAAAGAGAGTTTAATGATACTGCTAGTATAACAGAAATCAATCATATTTTCTTATTCTTATAAATGAAATTCTGAAGAAACATCAACTAAGTGGGATTAACTGTAGCAAGATGCAGATTTTTTATATAATAATATTTGTGTTCATCTAGCACATTCCATTTTGTGCAGCTAATAAAATCAACTGAACATTTTAGCATATGCTATGCATGAGATTAACTTAGGAGCTCCTCCAAGCCCCAGAAAATAGTCTTATCACTTCATACATAATTTATTGTGTATTATTGCAATACATTTTAATAACTTGTGCTATGACAATATAATTCTATCTGGTCCTAGATTAGGTTGACCATAATTTGCAGATCAGACCTACAATTCCACACTGCAGCTTTGGGTGCAAAGCATGAACCCCCAACAATGTATTTAATTCCTGAGGGTTACTGTCATGAACATAGAGAACTTACAGTCATTTAAAAGGGATAAATCATAACTGCAGCATAAATATGTTATATCAAATGAATCCATTGATAAGTTTAGCTAAAGTGTAAAATGTGAAGACAGAAAGTCTGTTGTATGTGTGTATTTGATGGCTCTGCACATCCCAGTGTGAGAAGATAACCATGTCACCTGTAGCAGCTTCAAAAGGCTCTTGCTGTGAGATATATCCTGACACAAGTTAGTTTTTGGACTCCTTAATAGATTTTGTGGGGCCGGTCACAGCTGGACATCCTAGCAGCCCAAGGCAGCATTTTGAAGGCCTATACAGGTATATAGAAATATGAGCTTCAAAGGAAAAGGTCTTCATAGTTCATATTTTGGGATATCCGGGTGCTTCTCCTTACTGAGGAGCAGAAATCACACCAGGGTTGTGAATGACGGGTACGGATGGTATCTGGGAACAGCTAAAATCACATATCTTTGAAAAAGGTATGTCACATTGTCAAAATGTCTTCATGTTTGATGTCAAAAGATGGACAAAGTCATACAGGATTTATTAATAATAAAATTGGGTCTGTGTGACACTCCACAGAAAAATTAGGTCACATGGTTAAATTGAGTATAAATCAGACAACATGCAAATGGTGATTGAAAAAGTGTCACAGGCCACAACCCCCTGGGCAAAAAAAGAAGTGGGGGAAGTGTCTTTAAAAGGCTGAGACCAGGTACAGCAAATTGTCAGACTTTTGTGAAAATCGATCCACGTTGATAAGCTGTCCATTTTCCTTGACAATTTCCCATGGCACAGAGTATGCCATTCATGTAAGTGACACTCTGAATGTAACCCCTTTTATTTTAAACTGTTTTGCTTGTTATGTCAATCTATTAATCATTTATTCATTAGTTTTTTTATATCTGTATGCCCTGTACTTTTGTATATTAAATCTATAATTTAATATGCTGTGTCCTTGATACTCTAACGAATCCATTAGCCAGTTAAGAATAAAGCTCGGACAAGTTAACCCTTTGAATGCCAGTGTGTGATTTGTTGATACATTTGACTAACAAGCTGTGTTTTCTTGCATTTACATTTGTGTAACAGTCTGGAGGTGTTAAGAGTTAACCCTTTGCTTGCTGGTGTGGGTCTTGCTAGTCTGTGGATAGCTAGAAGCCTTGTATGCCAGTGTGGGACAGTATATTGAGGTCCTATTACCCATATTCAATAGGTGGTGGCAAACCTGAAGTGTGTAACGTGTAAGAGCACTGTTTGGGGGCTATTCAGTAGGTCTATAACCTGTGTGATAGGTAGAGAGAGACTGCAGGCTGGAATTGTGTGACCTCATACAGCGAACACCCCAAAGTCACTGCAGCTGGGAGTGTGTTTGTGACAGTTACATTGTTGGAAAAAAGCTTAAACACTTATTGCACTACTTTTCCTATCTCTAACTCTATGTTGACCTGGTATTTATCACCAGCAATTGCCATATACATCACATTTATTTGATTGATTGGAGCACATATGAGCTTAGTAGTTATGTGATAATATCGCATTTAAAACATATGGCTGCATCTCCCTTTTCTCAGACTTTAAACAATCAGAACAGTTACAAGAGATATAGGAGCAGAATTGAACCATAATCCTAGATGGACATGAATCCGTAGCAAAATTATCCCTTTTCTTAGATGGGACCACAATTTTCAATGTACCATTGTTGTCAGACCGTATCAGTGTGCTATTGTTATTAGACCCCATGTTTAAGTGTGCCATTGTTGTCGGACCCAAAGGGAGGAATTTTATTGTCTGCGGAATGCCTCTGGAATGGGAACATTGCAGATTTCTCCTTGCAACTCATAGTGGTGCGCTGGAAAACCTGTGGTGTTGGGGTGCTGTAGTACATGGAAAAGTGCATCATCAGGCACAATTGAATACCCCCCAAGTGATTATGAACATTGTTGTCAGACCCCAAGTGCCAGTCTACCATTGTTGTGAGACCACAAGTGTCAGAGTGCCATTGTTCTTGGAACCTAAAATAAAAGTTTTCCAATATTTTGCATTGCATATCTGACACACGACCCTCAGGTTATGCATCTGTGCTTTAGATCAAGAGTCCTTAACATGCCATAGTGTTGCATGCCAGTTAGGGTGGATGTCCGTGATCCTCATTTTGTAAACCTGATGTGTACTAATAATTAAGTAATTTTCTTACTTAATATTTTATTTGTGCAGTCCTCAATTACCTAATTTACTAATTTGTGCCAGGAGCGGTGTGTGCTGCCATGCAGCTTCTGTCTATCAGCTGCACGGTTACTATGAACTTTTCCCAACAGGCAGGTTAGTTTAAAGCTGTATCAACTGCTGGGGACCTTGCTCCTATGGAGATGTTTGAATTCTCTTTGTAAGTAACTCAACTTGAACATAGAACTGCATATATAGAAAAATTGTCTGCTGGCTAGAAAGAATATATTTTTTTATCACAGTCCCTGCTGAGGGACTCTGGGCTAGTCTCAGTTGCGCTTGGAGTTTTGTTGCCTTCAGAATTATTGGATGCGCTCCATAACCAAGATTGCATCATGTTAGTTCATCGCGTGTCATGTGATGCGGCCGCCTGTGCGCTGACGCGGCCGCATCGCGTGTCATGTGATGCGGCCGCCAGTAGAATTCAAGTAATATGGCATCGATGGGGGGGGGGCGGAGTAGGAATAATTAGCTGAAGATACAGCACAGAAGAATCATAGGCCATAATCAGTGGAACACTGGGTCGGATACACAGGAACACAGGCAGCAGCATGGTCGGCATGGATAGCCGGATCTTATATACAGGAGCACAGACAGCAGCGTGGTCGGTATGAATAGCTGGGTCGCATACACAGGAGCACAGGCAGCAGAATGGATGTCCAGAAGCAGAGGTCTAACAAGCCAATAGGTCATACATAGGGAATGTAGCACAAGGGTACATAGGGAGAGCCAGACGTCAAGTGGTAACTTGTTGCTCCGACACAGCTGTAGTTTCAAAGTGAGCTTTATATACTCTGCAGGTTGTATATGCGCCTCCCAGCCAAGATCATGTGAATGCCTGAACCAGGAGCTGTACACAGATTCAGAGGACTAAGCAGCACAAGAGTATTGAGCAGATACGTTTTGTGACACTGGAGAGATATATGTAAGTTTTGTGATAAGTTTTTGTATGTTTTGGGAATACTGAATACATTTTTTGGAATTAACAGAAAAGAAAATGAACCAAAAACATAAAATAATTTAATCATAATAGTTTTTTCGTTTCTGTATATATTTAGTTATTTATTTTTTCAAGATTTTTTAGTAATATTTATGCTGTAAAACAAAATAATTAATATTATGCTATAATATTAAATCATGAAACTTAAATTCTTCTGCAGTGGCCTAGGATTGTTGTTTTTGTTAGTCAATCAAAGAAACCAGTCATAATGATAAATATAAGAATGATGCTTCAGTTACTGCAGGTGACTATAGTGTAGTGGTAGAGTTGTGTGTACTATGCTAACAGGTTTCAAGTTCAAATCTAGAATGCTATATGAAGAGGGAATAAATGGGTTGTTGTTTTTATTATTTAGTTAAGGCAACTATTTTAGTTAATTCACTGTTAAATAAAAAGTAAACAAAACTTTTTTATTATATTTTAAATAGGCATTCACCACCCTCTACAATAGTTTAAATGCTTTTGCATTGTTTCAATTTTGCTTGATAGTGCAGTTTACAAACAATGTTTTTTTTAACAGGTGTAGTTTAATTAACACCCTTTTTTAATTGGTGATTGATAATATAAATAACAACTGAGCTAAAGATACACTATCCCTGAGGAAACCATGCATAGGTAAACTGAAGCTTTGCAACACTTCAGATACTGCTCACTCTCCACATCGATTAACAATTGAAAACACCGCTTTGCATGAGCAAATTGTTTGGAGGAAAAGCCGCACCTTTAGTATTGGATGTGGTATGTCAGCTGCTCAGATCAATGCACGAACAATTTACCACATATAAATAGTTGTATATTTTATTAATGAGCTGTATTTTATGATTTGTGTATTTATAAATAAAATGGTTTTCTAAACTATGTGGATGGTGGGAACCTTTTTTAATTTACTTTGATCTTTAGACAAAATTACTTTAAGCGCTTCTTTGAGTTTTCTTGTTAGATAGTTTATTATGTATAATGAGATGAGTGGTGTGCAGCTATGCAGGTGAATAGACAATCATCTCATTAGATGATGAGGTTGAGAATGCTGTGTTTGTTTATCATTATCATCCATTAGTTAAACTTCTCCTTGAGCAGGTGCAAACCTTACGTCTGAAAAAGAGTGTACTTCTGTGTGCTAACAAGTTTGAATTGCCTGTATCTGCTTGGGAACATCTTTACTGTACATCAGCTAAGGACATATACCCCTATACTCCCCCTTTCTGCCCCGGAAATTATAAGGTGCCGGAAGTGTCCTTTGCGTTTGAAGATGAATTTGGATGCACTTGTGCTTTATGCCGTATGGAGCAATTTTTACTCAAAACACAACACATCATGACATTTGCATTCTTTAATGATTCAGACCCACTGTGTTTAGAAGTACATTTTAAAAAGTAACAAAAAAATAGATTACATATATTCTATATTTGTATTAGAACTGTACTTGCTGATTCAATTTATTGATGTCTGTATTTTAAACTTTAATTATCTATGAATACTATGTATTTTGTTTTTTAAAAAAGTAAAATAATATACTGTTACAATGTATTTAAGGTTTCTACATAGAAGCTTGGATCATACATTTATTCCTTGTTGATAGGAAGGACTTCTATCACTGACAGCAGCTGACACTTAAGACAACTGTTATTATCATTATGCAATCAGAGCTTCATATTACTAGTGGTTTAAATATGAGTCTTCTTGGTTTAGGTAACAATTTTCAAGCATTATTCATTTCTATATGACTTATACATGTTACTTTAATTGTTGAATTCTAATAATTTTTAACGTCCTCGATCACAGATCAGTGAGCTGATTAGTTAATGCAGGTATATACAGTATATACAGCGTATATATGGAATATATATATATATATATTACACATTAAAATCACCTGTCTAATATTGTGTATGTCCCTCTGGTGCCGCCAAAGTACCCATCGAGGCATGATCTCCACAAGACCTCTGAAAGTGTCCTGTGGTATCTGGCACCAACACGTTAGCAGCAGATCCTTTAAGTCCTGTAAGTTGCGAGGTGGGGCTTCCATGGCTCAAACTTGTTTTTCCAGCACATCCCACAGATGCTCAATCAGATTGAGATCTGGGGATTTTGAAGGCCAAGTCAACTCCTTGAACTCTTTATCATGTTCCTCAAACCATTCCTGAACAATTTTTGCAGTGTGGCAGGGCACATTATCTTGCTAAAAGAGGCTACTAACATCAGTAAATAATATTGCCATGTACTTGGTCTGCAACAATGTTTAGGTAGGTGCTACGTGTAAGAGTAACATCCAAATGAATGCCAGGTTCAAGGTTTCCCAGTAGAACATTGTCCAAAGCAACACACTGTCTCCACCTGCTTGTCTTCTTCCCACAGTGCATCCTGGTGCCATCTCTTCCCCAGATAAACTATGCACATGCACCTGACTATCCACATGATGTAAAAGAAAACATGATTCTTCAGACCAGGCCACCTTCTTCCATTGTTCCATGGTCCACTTCATGTGCCTATTGTATGCATTTTCGATGGTGGACAGGGGTCAGCATGGGCACTCTGTGGCTACTCATCTCCATACGCAGGAAGCTGTGGTGCGCTGTGTGTTTGGCACCTTTTTATCACAGCCAGCATTAACTTTTTCCGCAATTTGTGCTACAGTAGCTCATCAGTGGGATTGGACCAGACAGGCTAGCCTTTGCTCCCCACGTGCATCAATCAGCCTTGGGCACCCATGACCATTTTGCCGGTTCACCGGTTGTTCTTCCTTGGACCACCTTTGTTAGGTACTAACCACTGCATACCGAGAACACCCCACAAGACGTGCCGTATTAAAGATGCTCTGACCCAGTTGTCTAGCCACCACAATTTGGCCCTTGTGAAAGTGTGTGTGTATATATATATATATATATATATATATATATATATATATATATATATATATATAATTAGTTACGAATACATTGGCAGGAAGAAAGAGGTTGTGTTGTGGATAAAGATGGTTTACTGAGACTCAACAGCAGAAATAGAATAATGACAGAATCACAGTGCTGAACTGGCAATAATGATACACAAAAAAATAGCTGAAGCACAAAAGTAACACAGTTACACATATACATGGTGTAGCAGACAATCTCTGGCAGCTCGCTAGACTGTCTGGCAGTCTATCTAGACAGTCACTGGTAATGGAGAAGTATCTCTGACATTGATTCACTGATTCACAATAGTGAATAATCTCTGGTATAAATGATGTTCACTTGAGGCAGATATACAGACAGGCCAATAACACAGTCCAAAAGCACTAACACAATTAAGCTTTAAGAACAGTGGCACTACTGAGCCAGGCCCAGAGCCCTCAGTGTGGATGGAAGAAATGCTGAACCGTGAACTCTAGTAAGTAACTGTAGTAGAGCTACTTGTGAGTAACATTCTGCAGAAGTAGGAGGTATCCGAAAACCAATCAGAATAGTCTGTACCAGAAATTACAGTAATCTGGAAGCCAATGGAGATACAGGGCCAGAGATCAGTAGCCAAAAGTCACTGTAAGGGATCAGGAGCCATGAAACAACTGGAGCAGAAAGTACACGACCAAGAAGCTAGTGTGTAAAAGCAATGACCAGCAATATGAAGCTGGACAGGGGAGGACCTACCTTAGAGAAACCCCCAGTAGGATGAGGGAGAGGTCACACCTCCAACAGTGACTGATTTGCTGATTGCCCCCAGATGCCAAGAGAGCAACTCAGATGAACCAGAACACAGTGGAAACTTGCATATGAATATAACAAATGTGATCACATGCAAATCATAGCATACACACACACACATATGTATGTATATATATATATATATATATATATATATATATTTTAGATGTTCACTGACCCCCGTGTTCTCGGTTTGTTTGTTTTTGGATCGTTATTTTTTAGAAAAATTGCTAAAATATGCTAAAATCATATAATTTTGCTCTTTTTTTGTCCATACATTATTATTAACCTCAATAACACTAATTTAAAGTAATTTGCAGTCATTTTTGACCACCTCACAGGTCACAATATTATTTTCATACACTTTCAAACAAAGATTGCAGCAGTTCTTGACAGTGATAAAAAGGCCATTATCATGCCAGGGCATAAGACCAAAAAATCCACCTCTTATGTGTGTAATTATGTTTACCCAAATACTGACAACAGTTGTCTAGCCATTTGTAGCATTGTAAAGCACAGTCAGTAGAGGTAGAGACCTTAACCATCTAGAATCCTCATCCATGTTGCGCAATTTGAGGCGAGTTCATGGAAAGCTCTTGGGAAAATCAGAAACTAATGCTAAAAAAATAACAAGCAGCCCAGCATCAGATACCTCCCTTCTCTCATCTAGATCCCAGCACCTGCAATCTACACCCCTAACACCTTCATCATCAATATCCTCACAAGTGATCGGAGTTAATCCTGCATCCAGTTGCTAATTCTAGATGACTCCTCCCCTATCCAGGACTCCTCAGAAGAATCCTTGAGTGTTAGGCCCACTGCTGCTGCTCCTGCTGCTACGGGTGGATCTTCAACCCAGAAGCAAACCAAGAACAAGACTACTAGTAGTCTACAACAATTGACTTACAACAATCCATTGCAAGAGGAAGCAAGTATGAAAGCTTTCACTCAGTCGCAAAGCGGACACAGACGCCATGTTGACTATGCTAGTATTATATCTGCGTCCAATAGCCACTATTAATGCAGCTGGTTTTAGACAATTACTTGAGGTCTTGTGTCCCCGTTATCAAATTCCATCACGACACCATTTTACTAGAAAATCTATTCCTCACCTCTACCAGAAGGTTCGTAGAAATGTAATTATTGGGCTACAAAATGCCATTCTACCCACTGTACACTTAACCCCAGATATGGGGACAAGTGAACTGGACAAACTAAAGATTATATGACACAAGACCGTACAGTAGGGAAGACAAGGACATTCATAAAACAAGACATACGTAAAACAAGAACAGACAAGGCAGACAAAATGAACGGAGACATGAAAACAAAGTGTATTGAGGACCCTGCTCATTAGAGAGCTTACATTCTAAAGTGAAGAGGGCACAGTTGAAACAAAATGAGCGAGTGTGGCTCAGAGTGGAGATTGGGATAGTTGTGAGAGTGCATTAGTGTGAATAGTGTTATCGAGGATAAGGTCATCTCTAAAAAAAGAGATGGGTTTTCAAAGAGCAGCGAAAGATTTGAAGGCTGTGGGAAAGTCTGATTGAGCATGGTAGGGAATTCCATAAGTGGGGAGCAACACGGGAAAAGTCTTGAAGGCGGGAGTGAGAGCTGGTTATCAGAGACGAGACAAGGCGCAGGTCAAACTGTTTGAAAAACTAATGTCATTGCAACATGGCTTATCCTGCTTGGATTCTCCTGAGAATATGTGATTTCTGATAGCGCCACTGATATTGTTAGAGCAGTAGAGCAGGGAGAATTCCATCACATTCCCTGTTTTACTCACACAATCAATTTGGTGGTACAGAACTTTTTAAAAAATGACAATGACATGCAGGCGATGCTGTCTGTGTCTCAGTACTGGGATCTGCTAAGTATGGGTATGCTAAGCCTGAGGATCTCTATCTACTATATAAATGCCTAGTGGCGTGTGTGGGGGGAAAAAAACAAGCTGCAGCGCCACCTGCTGGGCAGAGTTATACACTGACCTATATATTTCTTGAAGGAGAAGTGACAGTTGGGAGTGGTTGGTGGTTGCCGGGGGTGACAGTGGGGAGTTTTTAACACCTTAAGTAGCTTGATGAAGGATGTGGCGATGAAGATGAAGGATGAGGTGATGGAGAAAAATGATGAGGTGGTGACATGTGGACAAAACCACGTTAAAAAAGGGCGCTTGCGTCGGGAAGTAACGCTCTTCCCCTGAGGAGGCCTGGGCTAGGTCCAAATGCATGACAAGAACCTTTTTAACACCTTAAGTAGCTTGATTTGACTAGAATGCATGAGTATCATGCACGGGTTAACTTGTTATATATATATATATATATATATATATATATATATACTTTCGGCACTAATCATTTACATCTCTCCACGGAAAAAACGACAAGACAGGGAAGAGAAAAGATCTGCTTTGTTTTCAAATGTAATACGTGCTTCATTATTGCATCGAAGCTCAAGAAGTGCCTCTGCCAACCCTTGAGGCTCTTCTCTTACAACAGCAATTTCACATTTAAAGGGGTCTACAATCCAACTGACAGCATGTGAATCGGCAGCATTACCCCCAGGAATTTCATTTTTCCCTATTTGGGGTAATTTACCCCTGCTCCCTGACCACTGATCTACAGCAACCCTGATCTATAGGACAAGGTCAGTGGTACCAGCCTAGGTACACCAGTAACATGGTACGCTAGCAGCGTCAGTCACCCCGAAGAAACCCGGTTCTGGATGCCGGTAAGGAGTCCAGTGGTGGCAGCACTTGTAAGCCCCTCCTAGTACGGCAAGAGGGCGCATTTGGGTTAACAAAAGGGAACGATGGCAAAGTAAGCCCAGCCGGTTCCCAGCAACAGCAGACAGGGTGGCATAGGCGGTCCATCCTGTCACAATTATCCATCAGTTTCTGTTTTTTTATGGGACTATAAATACTTGGCTTAATTAGTTATTTGGAAGTGGAACTTGTGTGGTCCCTGATTCAACTTCACTACAGCTATACACCTGTGGCTACTATATAGTGTTTGGCGCCTAATTCTATCTTGGAATAATACTCCAGTGCAATGATTTTTTTAAAGCTATAAGGATATAGCACACTGTGATTGTTCCTTTGGATTTCTCATTCTACTGGGTATATATATTTAATATATGCTGTTCCTATAGGAGTGCATCAACTGAATGTATTGTTTTACTATTATATTTTTTATGCTATATATTATTAAAGGATTGTATTTTGTAATACTGGCTGAAAGCGTTACTTTTATTATCCCAGTTTTGTTGCCTGGTCAGCACTAGAAAATGTATTCTTATTATTCCCTTATTGCTAAACGATCAAAGAGGAAGAAACCTTTGATAATGGCACCCGAATAATAACCTGCCAATCACTATGACTGGAGGAGCCTGGATATAGCTGAGGTACTGTGTGCATTCAGGACTAAATCGTCCGTAAGTACCTAATTCTATCACCGCAGACTGTTATACAGTGATTTTGCTATCATTACATCTATCATCTGTGGATTAACACTACCACTAGGGCCTTACGCACGGACATGCATTATCAATCTCTAATTCATTACGGAAATTTATCAATTGATCTCTAGGCATCATCTTGTGATAACTCTCGTTAAAGGTTATTGGTTTCAGTGCATGTGTGGGCTGCTGAAATTATATGACTAAGGATTCCCCTGACCTGTGTATTTCCACTTTAGCGGATGTTAGTTCAGACTCTATACTGCACTATCCAACACAGTAGTAGCTATTTTTATTTTTTACTTGCAACGATATTGAACTTTGTTCACAGTTTATAACAGCTGTTTTCAGTATAGCAATACTTTTTTATATCCATTTGTATATGTATTTTAACATATGTATTGATTGATATCTGTTTATGTTGAGCTTTTACAATTTCACTGATATACGTTTTATCTGGTGATCTATGAGTTTTATATCTGTACTCTTTCATATTTATGAATTGCATACAATACATCCTTTTATACTATGATAGTTTATTTCAATTGGAATCTTAGGTCTTTAGCGTTGCAATTTGCAGTTTCCTTTCCCTTATTACAGGTGTCTGAAAGACAGTGGGCTGGGCGCTTGCATATTAATAACTGTGCCACATTGATTTATATTGACAGATTGATTTGAATGTGCCAGTTTGACAACCAACTAATGTGTTGTTTGTATGCGCTTGCATATTAATAACTGTGCCACATTGATTTATATTGACAGATTGATTTGAATGTGCCAGTTTGACAACCAACTAATGTGTTGTTTGGCTACAAATAAATAAGATTGCTTCTTTGGCATCATTTCCTAATTTAGACCTAAGGACTCGTTTGTGTTCTAGTGATATACAGTATACATTGCATTTACTGAATGTTCCCTTAGACAGCCAGAGTGCCCCATGCCATCCATATCTGAGGGAAACTGGAGATAGTCAACAAGATTCCATTTAATCCCAGGGATTCTAGAGCTTAACATAAATGCTATTAGATGATTATATAAACGAAAAACACTGGCGCAAAGTATGACCTGGATAGTGGCAGAGGGTAGGGTAGGGATGGTGTGGAAGGAGATATAACAAGAAAAAACATGATAATAAGAGTAGATAAAATGGTAATTTATATGACAAATAAAAACACAACAACTAGTGCACTGGTATAATCACATAATATAATAAAAGGACCAGACATATGTCATAACATGATGATATAGGTTGACTGACTGAACAGCTGCAACCGTAATGTGACATGCAGTCCTATGTAATCAGAGTGCATGCAAATATAAGACAATAGCTCAATGTAAAATGTGAATCATATAAATGGTAGATTAGAGGACAAGACCTCTATCAACATATAAATTCTGGCTGCAACCAGGAAAATCACTCATTGGATATGTACAAAAAGTTCCAGACGGTTACTTGTGTGGACCAAGTAAAGATGAAGAATAACCACTCCTTTCAAATAGGTTATGCATCAGCGCAGTAGTTTCTTGATTAATTGTAACCGGGCTGACATGTGACAAATCAGATCCAGAAATATATGGATGTGGGACGGAATATCACTCACCCACGCAATCTGTAGATAGTATGTTGCAAGAGGGTCTTACCAGTGCTGTGCTGCCGTCCGATGGTGATTTTCCGCCTAGCTAGTAGCTGTCCGGTATAGTGTAGCCCCTCTCTGGGCTCCCCAGCGAGTGGATAGACGTCACGCTCATCTGAGTAATCGCGCATGCGCGGATGGTTCCTGTTCCATCTGAGTGTAGAAAAACGAGCTCGTTGGTGCAATGATGGTATAATTGAAATCAAGATAAATGTTGGATTAAAAGTAGGGGCCTATAGCCATCGTGTTTCACCCATAATGCGGGCTTCCTCAGGGCTATTAGATGATTGGCTGTGTCCTGTCACATGGTTAAATTTAAAAAAAAATAATTCTGACTGGCTTCTTCCTGATATGCTTAGCCATAGCATTATTTGCAGAGGCAAAAGATGCCCACATTTTAGAGACATGGCTGGAACTGATACCAAAGTCCTGCATTGCTGATAATGGCTGACCTACATAGGAACACAAAAGTTGCCATTACATTGTGAAACCTGCTGGTTTGCATAGTTTGTAACTCAAAAGGTATGTTTATTATTGCGTGGCTCTGGCTTGTGCTTGGAGTTCAGCCAGGACTAACAAACAGGTCGAGGCGAGCAATGTTCCTGAGTACTTGGCACCCCAGGACAGGTAAACTTTACACATAAAGTATCACTTACTAAAAGTAGCTGTAATACTGAAGTTCTTATTTTATCCTCATCTATCATGGTTATTCAACAACAACACAAGTTTATGAACTGCCTTACTGCTTACTAAGCAAAAGCTATGCAGTGGAATAGGTCAGCATGGCCTCACCGGTTTTTGTTTTTCCTTTGCAATTAGTAGTATAGTTTTAGCAAAATATATAACTATTGATTTTGATTTATCTATACGGTAAGAATTGTTTACTAAGATATGGTTTTGTTTCAATTTAAAAGTTTAGGAAAAAAATTGAACATTCATTTGAGTTAATGGCCCACATACATCAAAAAGTTGAGTAAAGAGATTAAGGTACAATTGTACCATCAACATTTACATAGGCAGAGAAATACTGTTGCCTCCCATTTGGTTTGATTTCACTCAAGTAGCTGCCATAAACTTATGTGGTTGTATTTTGATTTATATAGAGTTCACATGGATAAATGTTACTGTGAATACTATTTGGGGAAATGCATACTCAGAACATAGTCTTGGATAATTAGACTGGGCCTGGCCTAAAATGTGTTTAACTTTATCAACTGAAATTAGTTTAGATACTGAGGGTCCATGTTAACTTGGGTTTCAGTGGTATATGTGGTACTACAGAATGGTGTGGTACCTGCCAACAACTTAACACCTCATTGTGACTGGATCACTATTAAATAACTTTTGGTAAAAATGTATTTAAAGCAAATAGCGCAGGGCACTTATTTATGTAATTGCATTTGCACTTATTCTTGTTTAGTGTAAGATAGGAAGTCGTTATTTCTGAGACCAGGGGAGAAATTTGTCTCTGTTTAACCTTGCTATAGGAAATGCCTATTTATGATGCATATAACTGATACAATAGGCCTTTGTGGATGGAGGTCTTGTGTGTATTGGGATGTATTTAGTATGGAAGTGTCCTTGTTTAGGATTTGTAACTTGTGGAAACCTGCAATTAGGACATGTGCAAGGAAGTCTGATAGCAGAAAGTGCTAAGGAAGTTTTGTGATGAAGTGTCATGCCTGCTCTGGCCAAAGACCTCATCAGGGGGTCGTTACTGTGTGTCCTTTTGCCAGAGTGAATTTCATAGATAAGTGTAAATTTTGTTAGCCTTGAAATGCATGTAAATTCATGGTTGTGTCAATAGAGTATATCCTGTTTCTAAAAATAGACTATTTCTGAATTGTATAAAAGATGTGCTCTGACCTGATCACACTGGGACCTTCCACCAGTGTGTGTGAGCAAATAAACCATCTTGCTTCAGAGACCTGCTTGGAATCATCTTCAATATTGCTGTTTTCCTGTGATCTACAGATTAGACCCTAAAATCGAATCCGTTCTCCGGCTGTCTCTGCGGTTTGGACCCAAGCTATTCCAGTGCCAACTCTCTGCGCTACCCAGCAGCCCTGGTTAGTGTGATAGGCCAGGGGGGATCCATTCACAGCAACCCGGATCCATATTTAAGAGGTCCGGAGTTACCAGCCAGGTACACCAGCAAGGAGACACGCTAGCAGCGTCAGTTACACAGAAGAAACCCGGTTCTGGGTGCCGGTATAAGAGCAGCTTGGTGGCAGCTCGTGTAAGCCTCTCCTACTGTGGCAAGAGGGCGTTTTTTGGATAACGAAAGGGAACGGTGGCAAAGTAAGCCCAGCCAGTTCCTTGCAACAACAGACAGGGTGGCATAGGCGGTCCATCCTGTCACACTCATGAATGAACAAAGATTCTTAAAATAAGCTCTGGACATGAGTGTAACTGGATATTGGGAACACCTTCAGTGTGGTATAAAATGTTGCTTATTTACTGTGAAGAGGCTTGGATAGGACATCACAATTAGCGGGGGATTCAACAGAGGCCCCTTAGCCTAAGCAATAAGTACTCTCAGCAGCTATTCTATGTAATCATTCACATCAGTCCTTGTCCCATTGAAGCTTACAGACAAAATCCACCCCCTTCCCCACACACACACACACAAACACACACAGACACACACAGACACACACAGGGACCAGTATGTTTTTGGACTGTGGGAAGAAACCGAAGTACCCATTGGAAACCCACGCAAACATGTGGAGAACAAACAAACTCCAAACAGATAGGGCCCTGGTTGGAAGCCATGCCCCCTGTGCTGGGAGGCACCAATGTCAACCATGGAAAATGTTTGTAATAATAATAAAGTCACTTTCTTTTTTCATCTGATGTCTAAAATCCATTAGCCCAACATGTCTGTAATGCAGAGAATTGTAAAAGTATCTATATAACTATAGAGTGTTTATTATTGAATTTATTGGCATGCCACAATTGACTTTTTTACAACTAGTAACTTATGATAATCAGCCTGGGAGCTGAGCTCTTACTGAAGGGAAAGAACATCACAGGATGTAGAATATTATCTTAAACCTGGTGAGCTCTGATCTGTAGGACCTGTGACTCATAGTGATAAAACGTTTCAAAAGAATCATTTTCAAGGAAAGGCCTGGTGACATGACACCTCATCCCACACACTGGAGGAGCTCAGAGATCAGAAAACAATCCTGCATAGCTGACAACTCGCACAAGTAACCAGTACTAGTGTAATCTGAAAACTGGAAATGTTCATAGTGTTAATTGGCTTTGCATATTATTATTATTATTATTATTATTATTATTATTATTATTTTGCTAAAGGTGCACATTTTGAATCTCATAAAATCTGCTTGTAAAAAATGATCTTTCAAGTTCACCTAGTCTGCTATTTTGTAGCGTATGTGGTTTTCTTTTTTAGTTTTGTCCTTTTTATTCATTATTATTATTATTTATTATTTATATGGCACCACAAGGTATCCACAGCGCCGTACATACTACAAACAGCAGACCATACAGGGTATAACAGTACAGAACAATAAATGAGAAATACTGCTACTCAAAAAGCTACAAGCATAGCTAGTATCAGTGTAGCTGGAGCAGAAGAATATGTATAGACACAAGAGGGAAGAGGGCCCTGATTGTAAGAGCTTACATCCTAAAGGGATGGGCAAAGCAAATAGTCATAGCATAGTGTCACACTTTTACACAGAGAATATCACTGACTGGTATTAGCGCTACTAACCTGAGAGGCGCGGAGTCTAACACACCACCGGTGTTCTACAGGGACCCCCGCAAGGAGGTTTCGGCTTTGCTGCGTGCGATGTGCAGGTCGCGGTTCTCCCAGGAAGTCACCAGTGCAGCGAATGGAGGGTAGTCAGACAGGCCGAGTCGAAACCAAGGAAGCGAGGTACCACGGAGAGTAGGCAAGAGTAGTCAGGGACGGTCCAAAGGTCAATACCAGTGCGGGCAGCGAAGTACAAGGGAAATCCGGAAGAGAGGTCAAACAAGCCAAGAAGTCAATACACAGGAGGTCAGGAACAGGAATCATAAACTAAATGCTGGAGCTGGTTAGAACCAATACTCTGGCACTAAACATGTGTCAGAGGCTGCTTTAAGTACTCTAAGGTGCCTCCTGATTGGATTAGGGAGATTTAGGTGGTTTAGACATGCTGGCTGCAGACAGGTGAGTAGAAAAAGAGTTCTGCTGCTGGGCAACAGAACGTGGATTGTGGAGAGGAGGTGTCCATCTCTGGCGCCTGTGGAGAGCGCGGAGACGGCACATGACAGTATCCTCCCCTTCTTTCTTACGGGTGGTGCAGGAATCCCGCAGAAATCTTGCCAACAAACGTGGAGCATGAATATCCTCTTCATAGACCCAAGATCTCTCCTCTGGGCCGTAGCCCTTCCAATGGATAAGAAATTGGCGTTTTCCTCTAGAGATACGAGATTCCAGAATGCGTTCTACCAGAAATTCTTCACCACGAATGGTCTTGACAGGAGGAGGTGGAGAGGTTTTGCTGGAGAATTCGTTGAGAATGAGTGGTTTAAGCAGAGATATATGGAAGGTATTATAAATCCAAAGGGAAGCTGGTAGATGAAGTCTGTAGGTGACAGGGTTGATCCCATCAGAGATGGAAAAGGGTCCAATATAGCGTGGAGCTAATTTCATTGTGGGAACCTTGAGTCTAAGGTTGCGGGTAGCTAACCATACTTTGTCTCCTACCCGAAGTACAGGGAGATTCCTTCTATGCCGATCTGAAAAGTGTTTGCAACGGTCAGAAGCTTGTAGTAATCTGGAACGTACTTGGGACCAAATTTGAGAAAAATTGTGTACCATATTCTGCGCAGCAGGTACCGAGGAATCAGAAAGATCAGAGAAGGTGGGGAGAATGTGAGATCTCCCTTAGATGGTAAAGAAGAGAGAGTTACCCGTGGACTCGTGTTGGTGGTTATTATGGGTAAACTCTGCCCAGGGTAAAAATTCACTCCAAGATGACTGTTGATCCGAACAGTAGTACCTCAGAAATGCCTCCAGGTCCTGATTGGTCTGTTCAGTCTGCCCATTAGTTTGCGGGTGGTACCCGGAGGAGAATTTTAGGCTGATCCCAAACTGTTTGCAAAAGGATCTCCAGAATTGGGAGACAAATTGGACTCCACGATCAGAAATAATGTCCCTCGGGCAGCCGTGAAGGCGAAAAATCTCTCGGATGAACAGGAGAGCCAGCTGTGAGGAAGAAGGTAATCCCTTGAGGGGAATGAAGTGGGCTAATTTTGAAAAGCGGTCAACCACCACCCAGATGGTGTTAAAGCCTTGACTGGCAGGAAGGTCTGTAATGAAATCCATGCTGATACTGAGCCATGGAAGGTCCGGAATGGACAGAGGATGGAGAAGACCGGCAGGGGGTCTCCTCGGGATCTTGTGTTGGGCGCAGACCTCACAAGCACGGATGAATTTCAGGACATCCGGGGGCAATGAGGGCCACCAATAAATGCGAGATAGAAGAGCAACTGTCTTCTTAACCCCAGCATGACCAGCGAATTTGGCGTTATGAGCCCATCTTAGGAGTTTAATGCGTAGATGTTCCTGTACAAAAGAACGACCAGGAGGAGGAGTCTTAGATGAAGAATTGGTCAAGGCGAGAATCGTGGAGGGGTTGAGGATGGGTTTAGCAAGCATGGGTGACGAGACATCAGAGGAATCAAAAGATCTGGACAGTGCGTCAGCACGCAAATTCTTGGTACTGGGCAGGAAGGTCAATATCAGCCGGAATCTGTTAAAGAATAGCGACCAGCGGGCCTGGCGAGGGTTCAGGCATTGTGCTGACTGTAAGTAGGTGAGATTTTTATGATCCGTAAACACCGTGATGGGAAAGTGTGCCCCCTCCAACAGATAGCGCCATTCCTCTAAGGCGGTCTTGATGTCGAGAAGTTCTTTGTCACCAATCCCATAGTTGGCCTCACTGGCAGAGAACTTTTTGGACAGGAAACCACAAGGAATGGGAAGACCTGCAGAATTCTTTTGAGACAGCACCGCTCCAATCCCAACAGAGGATGCGTCGACCTCTAGGAAGAACGGTTTGTTTTGATCGGGTTGGGATAAGACGGGTGCAAGCATAAAGGCCTTCTTAATGGCTAGGAAAGCTTGTACTGCCTCTGGTGGCCAGGATTAGATTGTCCACCCTTCCGAGTAAGAAGAGTAATGGGAGAGATTAGCGTGGAAAATCCCTTGATGAATTGGCGATAGTAATTCGTAAAACCAATAAAACGCTGGGTAGCTTTGAGACCGGAAAGGCTGAGGCTAGTTGTGAATAGCTTCCAATTTGCTGGGATCCATCCGAAGGCCAGAACCCGAAACTATATACCCCAGGAAGGGAACTTGAGAGCAATTGAAGAGACACTTCTCTAATTTGCAGAACAAGTGATTAGAACGTAAACGAGAAAGAACTTCTTTGAACTGCAGAATGTGAGTAAACAGATCTTGTGAAAAAATTAGTATGTCATCCAAATATATAACCACCGACTGATAGAGTAAATCTCTGAAAATCTCATTAACAAAGTCTTGAAAGACGGCTGGGGCATTACAGAGCCCAAAAGGCATCACCAGGTATTCATAGTGGCTGTCTCTGGTATTAAATGCGGTTTTCCACTCGTCTCCTCTGCGAATTCTGATCAGGTTGTAGGCCCCTCTGAGGTCCAACTTAGTAAAAATTTGTGCCCCTCAAATACGGTCAAAAAGTTCCGAAATTTAAGGAAGGGGTAACGATTTTTAATCGTGATGGCATTTAGTCTCCTGTAATCAATGCACGGTCTGAGAGAGCCGTCCTTCTTCTTTACAAAAAAGAAGCCTGCACCTGCTGGAGAAGATGACTTCTTGATGAATCCCCTCTTGAGGTTCTCGGCAACATACTCGGACATAGCTTGTGTCTCGGGTAAAGACAGAGGATATACCCTGCCTCTAGGAATACTTTTTCCAGGGATATGGTCGATAGGGCAATCCCAAGGCCGATGGGGAGGAAGGAGTTCAGAAGCGGTTTTAGAAAATACATCAGAAAACCCAGAGTAAGCTTCAGGAAGACCAACCAGGGAAGATGTGCAGAGGCAGGCCAGCTTGGATTTCAATGGAGAAACAGATCTCAGGCACTTCTTGTTGCAGGAGGGACTCCAGCGGATAACTTGTGCTCGTTGCCAGTCAAATTGTGGAGCGTGAAGTTTAAGCCAGGGTAACCCCAGGATGATAGGGTTAATGGACTGTGGAAGCACAAAAAAAACTTATGAACTTGGAATGAAGCGCTCCTACTTCCATCTGCAGCGGAGGAGTAGAGAGAGAGATTGAGCCATTGGAGACTCTATTCCCATCAACTGACGTGAGCATCAAATGTTGGGTCAACGGTATCGTATCGAGATGGAGTTCAGTCACCAACTTGGAGGAAATAAAGTTCCCTGCGGACCCAGAGTCCACAAAGGCCCAGGTGGGAAATGGGCCATTGGGGGAAACCAAGGTGACAGGCATCAAAAACTCTGACTCCTTCCGAGAGTAGGGAGAAATGCACTGGGGTCCTAGGTTGACTTCCCTATTATCACCTAGGGGGTGGTGTTTTCCCGGCCTCTTGGGACAAACGGAGAGGAGATGACCTGGTTCACCACAATATAAACAGAGGCGGTTCCTCATTGTCTTTCACGTTCCTCTGGAGAGAGACGGGAACGGCCGATCTGCATGGGCTCCTCCAAGGGTGGAGTAGGAGGGATAACGTTGAGTGCCAACCGAGGAAAAGGTCGGCGAGTGCGATCCCGTTCGAGAGCCCGTTCCCTGTGGCGAATGTCCACTTTGATACAGAGGGATATAAGGTCATCCAGGTTGGGAGGGAGGTCACGAGAGGCTAAATCATCCTTCATGCGATCATTAAGGCCTTGCCAGAAGGTAGCGATGAGAGCTTCATCGTTCCATTGGAGTTCGACTGCTAGAGTCCTAAATTGTACCGCATAATGTCCTGCCGTAAGGGAGCCTTGGCGTAACACTAGTAGACCGGAGGCAGCGGAAGAAACTCTTCCGGGTTCGTCAAATACATTTTGGAACCTCTCAATGAAGACCACAGAATTTTGAAGCACATGATCATTCTGTTCCCAAAGCAGAGAAGCCCAGGCTAATGCCTGCCCGGAGAGGAGGGAGATCAAATAAGCCACTTTAGCTCTTTCCGAGGACAAATTTTCAGGAGCCAATTCAAATTGAATAGAGCACTGGATAAGGAAACCACGACACTTCAATGGATCGCCATCATATTTCTCAGGAGGAGGGATGCGGAGGCTTCTGGCAGCTGCGGTGCTAGAAGAGATGGTAGGAGCTGAGGCAGTGGAGGATGAAGTGGTCGTGGAAAGAGTAGGTAGTGAGGCTTGAAGAGAGTCCAGACGGTAGACTACTCCCTGAATACATTGCAGCGATTGTGCCTGATTCGTTTCTTGCCGTTCCACTCTTTGAACCAGGTGCAGTAATAAATCGCGGGCCGAAGGTTCGTACGGTCCGCTCATGGCCAGAGTATTCTGTCACACTTTTACACAGAGAATATCACTGACTGGTATTAGCGCTACTAACCTGAGAGGCGCGGAGTCTAACACACCACCGGTGTTCACCAGGGACCCCCGCAAGGAGGTTTGGGCTTTGCTGAGTGTGATGTGCAGGTCGCGGTTCTCCCAGGAAGTCACCAGTGCAGCGAATGGAGGGTAGTCAGACAGGCCAAGTCGAAACCAAGGAAGCGAGGTACCACGGAGAGTAGGCAAGAGTAGTCAGGGACGGTCCAAAGGTCAATACCAGTGCGGGCAGCGAAGTACAAGGGAAATCCGGAAGAGAGGTCAAACAAGCCAAGAAGTCAATACACAGGAGGTCAGGAACAGGAATCATAAACTAAATGCTGGAGCTGGTTAGAACCAATACTCTGGCACTAGACATGTGTCAGAGGCTGCTTTAAGTACTCTAAGGTGCCTCCTGATTGGATTAGGGAGATTTAGGCGGTTTAGACATGCTGGCTGCAGACAGGTGAGTAGAGAAAGAGTTCTGCTGCTAGGCAACAGGACGTGGATTGCGGAGAGAAGGTGTCCGTCTCCGGCGCCTGTGGAGAGCGTGGAGACGGCACCTGACACATAGTCATAGCAATAGCCATCTCATAGCAATAGTCATAGCATAGTCATAGCAATAGCCATCTAATAGCAATAGTCATAGCATAGTCATAGTTCTTCCTATCATACCTAAGTCACAGATCATTCCTTCCTTAACTGAAGACTTTTCTCTCCAGATATAACATAAAGAGTTGCTTTACTTTCCATAATTCTCCAGCAGGCTGTCTTATAAGATGTAGACAGTTTAATTGATCAGTTCATCCTGGAATTTCCAAAACCATCTGCTTACTTTCCAATTCTACTTTCCTCATTCTACTGTTGGAACTGACACTTTGGGAGTTATATTCTTCTGATGAAATAAGAGAATAGAGACCATCTTGACTGATGAGGGTTTAGTCTCTTTGCTGTTTCAATTTATTTAAGATGTTTATGATGTAAACTGTGATGATGTGGGATGATCCTTCTAATCAACGTCTCCATTTTGCAAAGGTGCATTTAAGCACAAGCAAGTCACAATGTCCAATGTCATAAATATCATCAGAGAAAAAGAATACTGTGGAAATAAGGGCAAGGATGCAATATTTTAGGCTTATAGAAATATTGGGAGATAATAGCTCCGCCTTCAATCACAGAAGCATTTACTTCAACAATTAACAGAAGATATGCATTAGGCTGCTGGAGAACTGGCTGTGACAAGTACTGACTTTTGTCAAAACCTAGGAGATCTTGTGTAAATCATCGTGAAGGATTAGCTCCTTTTTTTGGTCAGTGCAATAATAGTAGAGACTCCTTGAATTGTCGATAGTAATTGGTAATCCTAAGAACCTCTGTACACATTCACAGTCTGAGCCCAGTCTATAAGTGCTTTATTTATTTGACAAATAATCTATTTTCCTTGATTCATTGAGTGACACTATGGGGTAAATACAGGGCCGGTGCTAGGGTCCTTGGCGCCCTAGGCACTTTGTCAAAATCGGCACCCCCCCCCTGCCGCAGGAACACTTTAAAAATCGGCACCCGGCACACTGTCAAAATCGGCGCCCTCCGCCCTCCTCCCTCCTCCCTCCTCCCTCCTCCCCAGGTCTTTCCTTACCTTGCCTCCATAAAGCTGCTCCTCTCTGCTCCGTCTCCTCCCTTTCACTCACTGACACTGTTGGGCCGTGATGATGATGTCACGCCCGACAGTCAGTGAGTGGAGGGGACGAGACGGAGCAGAAAGGCGGCAGTGTTGATCAATAGCCCCTTCCTCCCTCCCCGTGGAATTATCTGAACGCTGTGCGGCGGCCGTGAAAGGTATGGTCTGCGGTCGCCGCACAGTTTTAAAGTAATTTTATTTCTGAGGCGCCCTCCATAGCCCGGCGCCCTAGGCAACTGCCTAACCTTGCCTAATGGGAGCGCCGGGCCTGGGTAAATCCTTTCTGTGAGCATCAATATCCAAACTACACATGAACTTTACCTGTAGCAACCTTTTTTTCCCTTTGAGTTAGGTATGGTCACTTGCAGGTAGGCTATTGGAATTATGGGCACCTGACAAATTTTGATCTCTTATTATTATTATTATCCATCTTATATTTAATAATCATTGGTCTTTTTGTTTGTCTGTCTGGTTATGCATTCAACCTGGTCCTGTTGGATCCTAGCAAGGTTTTAGGGTTAGAGTTCCAGTCGGACCTCCCGGTGGTGTATAGTAATCCAAATATAATCCCCGGCGCTAAATAGAAAAATTAAAGATCATCAATAAAGGATTGAAGGAATATGTGAGACAGATGGTATAAATAATGCAACAAATGCAATAAAAAAATCAAACAACAGTTGGTATAAACTTTATATAGGTAAAATTACCAATAGTCTAGTCTCACATATTCCTTCAATCCTTTATTGATGGTCTTTAGTTTTTCTATTTAGCGCCGGGGATTATATTTGGATTGCTATTGTATTTGTTTGGAGAGGATAGGGGTCTCCTCCTCACTTCCCCGTATTTTGGTAGCTTTATACATGTGGAGAGCGCTGGTGTATTTTTTCTGTTTAGTTGCTCTAGTTGGTGTTTGCTAGGCAGAACTTTGATCCAGGGAGCCTTTTCTGAGCCTGCATTCAGACAACCTTGCACCAATTGGAATGAAACCAAAGTCAGGTGGTCCAGTTGAATCCTGGCCAGGTTTTAGGGGGTTAGGATCTCGGCTAGACCTCCCGTTGGTGTATGTTGGGCAGAACTGTGACCCGGGGAGCCTTCCCTGAGCCTGTGTTCGGACACCTCTGCACTGATTGGGATGAAACGAATGCAAGATGGTCCAGTTGGATCCTGGCCGGGTTTTAGGGGTTAGGTCCCAGTCAGACCTCCTGTTGGTATACGCTGGACAGTCTATTCTGAGCCTGCATTCGTACACCCTTCCACTGATTGGGATGAAACCAATGCAAAGTGGTCCAGTTGGATCCTGGTCAGGTTTTAGGTGGGTTAGGGTCCCGGTTGGACCTTCCATTGGTGTACCTTGGGTAGAACTTTTACCGAAGGCCCCTGTTCTGAGCTTGCATTCGGACACCCTTGCACCAACTGGGTTGAAACAAATGCGAGGTTGTCCAGTTAGATCCTGGCCAGATTTTAGGAGGATTAGGGTTCCGGGTAGACCTCCCATTAGTGTTTGCTGGGCAGAACTTTGACCTGGGGAGCCTGTTTTAAGCCTGCATCCGGACACCCCTGCACCGATTGGGATATAACCAATGTGAGGTGGTCCAGTTGGATCCTGGTCAGGTTTTAGGTGGGTTGGGGTCCCAGTCAGACCTCCCATTGGAGTACGCTGGGCAGAATTTTGACCCAGGGAACCTGTTCTAAGCCTGGTGATCATGTGTGATCGCCATATTGGCTTCAATACACTCAAAGTTATCTTCATTTGATTTGGTACGTTGTCCATTTTTAAGAATGGCTTACCCATATTATTCCTATACATTTTGGACCTGATTCGTTAAGGAATGTATGGCCATTTATGTTGCTTATTTTGCGCTTTTTCACTCTGCGCATATGCAAAACCGAGACATACACCAAAGAACGCAATTCATGTTTACATGTAAAAGACACTTGCGACAACCTGCGCTTTGAATGGCGGGGGGTGGAATGGGCATATGCATGTAGTCAATGTGCAGTAATGGCGTGCCAAGGTCAAGCAACAGTGTCTGATTCAAGCTTTTGGCATCTCTGAGGTGCATTATTTACAGGGCAGATGTTAGCGCTGGTTGGTAGTGATGACGACCGTGTATTCATGCCACAACATGTCTTTGCAGTTTATATACAGCATGCATTGAGAACAGCCCAAAAAATGTATTATGAATAAAATAAAGAAAAACCTTTTTTTCCCCAATGTCTTTTCCTTAATGATTATGTTATTGACAGGTGACAATCATTGAATATTTTTTTCTGTGCATTTTGCTGGGACTTTATATTCCACATTTGTATTGTATGTATCCTGCAGCGTGTTATGTCTGTCTCAATATATCAAGTTCCTTATATACAGAGCGTACTTACACCTGTACATAACAAGAGAGATTTTCTCAAATCCATCTGTAGTTTAATACAGATGTGCGTATGCCTGAATTAAGAGCATTTTATTAAAACATGCACAATACACTAGTTTTGCGCGCCTTAATAAATCAGGCCTGATATGTATTTTATTCAAGACAGTGCAAACTAGTAAACAAAAATGGTGCATTAACATTTTCAATTGCAGATTTTATTAGGAAAACCAAGAACAACAAAGTTTTTCTTGGCAGTGTTTACAGAAAAATACACACAATTGCTTTTAGTTCACTTTTTTGCAATTTTAATTAAGCAAGCATATGAAATGTATCTTTGCCATGTTAGGAGGTATAAGCAAACAATTGATATTTTCTGAAAAGCTAATGTCTTCTGAAAAAAACAAGATATATTTTGTGTAGGTACTGCATAAACAAATTACTGATACCGATGCTGGAATGTGACCAGCCCAAAACATGCCAAAATAGGGTCGGCACCGGGGTGAGAAAAGCCTCAGTACTCCACTGTTCATCAGCCCTTAATTGTAATTTAATTAACTTATTGTGGTATATGAAATGTCTTGGTAAAATCTAAATAGGCTATATACACTAATACACCCTCATTGATCGCTATAGTTATATATAAAATCTACTAAATTTTAAGGATGTGCACAGGCCACTTTTGGTGTTTTGGGTTTTGGGTTCTGATTAGCTTGAGGTTTTGGGTTCTGATTTGTTTTGCCAAAACACCTGACGAAAGGATTTGGTTCTGATTTAGGGTTTTGGGTTCTGATTTATTTTAAAAAAAAGTATAAAAAGCGCTAAAATCCAGTTTTGGGGTTTTTTTACACTCCTACGCTATTATTAACCTCAATAACATTCAATAACAATCATTTCCACTAATTTCCAGTCTATTCTGAACACCTCACACCTCACAATATTGTTTTTAGTCCAAAACGTTGCACCAAGGTAGCTTTCTGGACTGCGTAGTGGAGTGGCCCCGGTACCCAATTTGGTACCGGGGCCACAATACTTCCTCCAACTGGTCTCAATTCCACTGCACATATGGCTGCTCCTCCATCCTCTGCAGCATATAGAGGGTGGAGTTCTAGCGCGTCAATACCTTTTGTTTTCGATCATGACAGTGCATTTTAATTATTTTTGGATTTGGCCCCAACACTGAATGTATTTTAATATATGATACGCAACTATCTGGACTGCGTAGTCGAGTGGCCCCGGTACCCAATTTGGTACCGGGGCCACAATACCTCCTCCAACTGGTCTCAATTCCACTGCACATATGGCTGCTCCTACCTCCTCCAACTGGTCTGAATTCCACTGCACAGATGGCGGACACCAGATGCACGTCTAACACCAACATAGCTGTTAAGGTCGCAGTTATCCGCTTTGCCATAGGATGACTACTGTCGTACTTTGTGTTCATGGCAAACGACTGTTGGACGGTCACATAATGCCAAAAAAAGAGGTGCAAGATGGAATTGTCCTTGGACCCTCACACCCACCCTTATGTTGTTGAAATAGGACATGCACACTTTAACAAACCAATCATTTCAGCGAAAGGGCCTACCAAACAACTGTGGCTGAAATGATTGGTTTGTTTGGGCCCCCACACCAAAAAAGATATTCATCTCTCCCTGTACAAACTAAACTGGCTCTACTGAGGCAAGATGTCGTCCTCATCCTCATCCTCTGATTCCTCTCCCCCTTCAGTGTGTACTTCCTCATCCTCACACATTATCAATTCGTCCCCGCTGGACTCCACAACCACAGGTCCCTCTGTAGTATCTGGAGGCCAGTGCTGTACTTGATTGAGGAATTGATAATTCATTTTTATGAACATAATTTTTTCAACGTTCTGCGGAAGCAACCTCCTTCACCGCTCACTGACCAGGTTCCCCGCTGCACTAAAATCTCTTTCGGAGTAAACACTGGAGGGGGGACAACACAGGTAACTTGGGACTGCACAAACAATGAACGTAGTAATAGAAATGGCAGTTCCTCTTTTTTGGGACTGCACAAACAATTAACGTAGTAATAGAAATGGCAGTTCCTCTTTTTTGGGACTGCAAGAATATATTGCTCTATATTATTTATTATACTTTTTCAATTATTTTTTTATATTTTTTTTAAAAAAAAAAATTGGGGTATTTTTTTTTTTTTTTTTTAAAGATTTTTGGCTAATTAACAAATTGCTATGAACTTATCAGAAACAAATACAGGACAAAAGCACCACTGGAATCAGCAGGACAGAGCACTGGAAAAAGTACTACTGGACTCAGCAGGACAAAGCCCCACTTGACTAAAGTAATCAGCAGGACAGAGCACTGGACAAAGTACTAATGGACTCAGCAGGACAAAGCACCACTTGACTAAAGTAATCACTCAGCAGGACAGAGCACATCAACCTTTCTCTTCAGTAACCACAGGGAGAATGAAGATGGCGGCCGCGAGCGGGGCATTTATGAGATCCGAGTCTCGCGAGATCCGACGCGAGACTTGGATGTCATAGCCTCGTTTTGCATTCCTTGGGCGGCCGGAAGTACCCGAACAGTGCTCGGATCCCGTCGGATCCGCACTGTTCGGGTGGGCTCGGATTAGCGAAATCCGAGCCCGCTCATCTCTACTAAATTTTAATATAAATGATCTCCTACCAACCGATCCATGTAACCTTGACACTTGTATGTTTTTTAACTCTAAATAGTCAAAAAAGCATTTTGCTTTGCAGTTTTTTTAAAAAAAGTAAGTTATTTCATTAGTCTACAGCTATCAAATTCTATTTACTACAAGGAGGGTACCACTGCACTAGGTATCGCTATTCCAGTATCAAAATATAATTACAAATGTTAGAATAGTTTACTGGGTGGTGCACTATTACACAAATAGCTATTATTGAAGCATGAAGAGGATAGGAAGAATTGTGTATTGGAAGGCACTCAGCGATCTACTTGTTAAAAATAAAAAACTTGTACTTTATTAATATACTTAAAATAGACCTCCTAATTGAATAGCGAAATATTAAAGTGACTAAAGTGAATTAAAATAGCAAATTAAATTGCTATGCCCTGCTACTTGTTATCAATATATATATAAAGCTAATCTATATATAATAGTCACTCCTCTTCTAATTATATATGACTACCTAAGATACCATTGCAACTGAAAATGTATGCTGTGTGTACTGAGGTTATCTTTATTGGAACCAATGGTCATATGATTATAGTTGACACAATTTATAAGGTAATGAGCTTATATATTGACTCAAACCTCTGGTGATGTAAGGAACATTTTATTATATAAGTATATTCTCATGTTTATATAAGCTCACACCAAGTTGAGTATTGATATATGTTATTATTAAGTAGTATTTCTGGGGCTAAAAGGAACTCTGACTAATGTTGATTAGTTTGTATAATCTAGTAATCCTTTGTCCCTGTAATATACTACTGAACTGCTAACAAACAGGCGCTTGATATGTCTGTAGTTCTCCTGCTAATATTGATAGTGCCGTTTGTGCAGTCCTGCATACACACACCAGTGGACTGCTACCAATCAAGCACCTGATATATCTGTTAGTTCACCTACTAAATAGCAGTAGTGCCGTTTGGCAATCATACACACACACATACATTTAGATTAATAAATGACCCATACAAGGGTGAGTGATAGTTAGGTTAATACAGGTAGCAAGGAGTGAATATTTGCAGCAGCAGGTAAACGCCAACGCGCGTTTCGCTACATGCTATCAAATTCTGCCTGGTGCCACTTTTCTGTAGTGGAATTATGTAGGTCATTCTCCAATCACCTGGAATTAGGGATGGAGTCAATCTGTCAACACTGAAAGTTTGGTTAAAAAAGTTTGGTTCATGGGGAACTGGGGTTGTTTGCATAGGCTGGGGCTGATTTTGCCTGGATAGTTTTTGGGAGATATGCTCTCAGCTTTTTTTAATACTGTTTGGAGTACTGAATAACATCAGGACCCATTGACTTATCAACATTAATTTTGAGAGATTAAGTTACACCTCTTCTGTAGTATATATTCTGTAAATATATTTGTGTCTACAGCAGTCTAGAGTAGATGATCTCTTTGAAAAATAGAAAACTTGACATTTAATACATCTCTGGCCTAATTCATTAAGGCAAAACAAAATGTCATTTTTTTCCTGGACCAACCATGTTACAATGCAAGGGATGCAATTTAGTTTATTATTTTGCATATAATTTAAATACTGGCTGTTTTTTCATGTAGCACACAAATACTCAAGAGCTTAATTTTTACACTGAAATTTTAAGCTGATCTAGGACATACAGTACCCCAAATATAAATCTATCCACACATTTTAAATTTACCTCCCCCTTCAATGCAACATGGTTTTGACAAGGTGTAAAGTTACTCCTTTTTTTTGCTTTCCTTTCCTTAATGAATCAGGCCTCTCATGCGACTCATTTCAATGGCATGTGATGCATTCAATGTCAATGTCAATTTAAACTTTGCTACATCTGTAGTTATTTAGGGAGTCTGCAATTTATTTCTTGCCTTCAACATATTTCCAATTCAGTTTTTAACCATACTGTTGTTCCCTATTTTTTTTTCTATTACTAATGTATCTAAGAATGTTTTTTTACTCCTTTTTTTATTTATGCTACACTAAAATACATTATTGTTTTATTATCCTTGGTTATAAGGTGACACAAAGCCCGAGCACCATACAATGGGTAAGCATACCAAAGATGTGAAGGACCAACAGGCAATGCACTGGACATACAAGAAACGTAATAGACATGATAGGCAAGGTATTGTAAGAATACTTTCCTGATTCGTGCTCTTGCTCCCAAACTGACAGCCGCGCTGGTGCTTCCGGGCGTGCGGCTCTCCCTGCTCTTGTGGTCATCACTGGTTGCCGGCAGTCTCTCCCTCCTTCCTCTCCTTCATATCAATGGGCAGAACCAAGGACTGCAATCTGCGGGCTCCCTGCCGCTAAGTCCTTCCAGCCTTGTGGCGGTTCTTGGTGAAGACCAGGAAGTCCGTTAGACTCTGCGCCTTGTTGAGGCAGTGAGAGAACATATGCACAAGCGTAACATGTATATAACAAGTATTGTTAAGAACATGCAGGAGGCAAGAAACAATGATGCACAGCTGGATGAGGGGTGTGTAGACAAGAACACAAGAGGAAGGAGTAGCCTGTTCATGAGAGCTTACACTCTGATAGGGAGGGATGAGGCTGAGACAAGAGGAGTTGGGGAGACAGAGGGTCTGATTCATCAAGGCACACATACTAAGCGCAACTTGCTTTTGGTTTTAAATGCATCATCATCATTTATTTATATAGCACCACTAATTCCGCAGCGCTGTACAGAGAACTCATTCACATCAGTCCCTACCCCATTGCAGCTTACAGTCTAAATTCCCTAATATAGACACACACACAGGAGACAGGCAGATAGAGAGGGAGACAGACACACAGAGAAGGAAAGACTAGGGTCAATTTTGTTTTATAGCAGCCAATTAACGTACCAGTATGTTTTTGGAGTGTGGGAGGAAACCGGAGCACCCGGAGGAAACCCACGCAAACACAGGGAGAACATACAAACTCCACACAGATAAAGCCATGGTCGGGAATCGAACTTATGACCCCAGTGCTGTGAGGCAGAAGTGCTAACCACTAGGCCACTGTGCTGTCCACAATGCATGCACTTCAAAATACGTGCGCTGTTGAATTTGGGTGGTGGTCTGTTGTGCTCTATTACACAACACACTGCATGATATGTCCAATGCCTATGCGAATTATAAATTTGCCAATGCACAGTAGAAATATATATATATATATATATATATATATATATATATCATCAGCTATTTATATAGCGCTGCCAATTCCGCAGTGCTGTACAGAGAGCTCACTACTCACATCAGTCCCTGCCCCATTGGAGCTTACAGTCTAAATTGCTCAACATACACACACACACAGACAGAGAGAGAGAGAGACTAGGGTCAATATATATATATATATATATATGTAGTACCATATATAGTACCACCTGTTAATAATAAAGGAATTAATGGTCAAACAGTAAAAAAAATACTTTTTTTTTATTCATTTTTTTCTCATGAATAAATTTATTAGTATGCTGTTAATGCCTGCTGAACATAAAATACATTATTACAGCTGATTACAAGCACATTTTATAGCATGCATACAAGACTGTCATCCCTACTGATCAGGACTTAGACTAGCCCTGTATCTGAAGCAAGAGATGTTGGCAGAAAAACAAGTAACTTTGAGATGCTAAGAGTTTGAATCGGACATGGCTGCGTGCCCTTGCTTGAGTTTGGAACGCCCCATCCTCGCCCAGTTAACTCCCCAAAATGGTAGGCTGAAGTAATTTTTCTTTGCGGTCGAAGATGGACTGCGTTTACTGGCATATGTGATTTTGCGTACGATACACTCAAAATCAGTAGATATGTGCCTTAATGAATCAGGTCCAGAGCGAGAATGTGGGTATTGGGAGACTGGGCCAGCGTGGTTGGAGTTAGGAAGAAGACTGGTAAGCTTTGATGAGCAGGTGGGTTTTTTAGGCACATTTAAAATGCAGAGGCTGGTGGAGAGTCTGATTGGAGAGTGTGTTCCATAGGTGTGGAGCGACGCAGAGGTCTTGGAGGTGGGAGTGTGATGTTGGGTTGCTGGACTTTGGCAGTAGGGAGAGGGCAAGAGGGAATGTGGAGATGTAGGTGGAGGACACACTGAGGGCTTTGCAGGTGAGGGTGAGGAGTTTGAATGGCATTCGGTGGGGAACGGGAAGCCAGTGTAGAGATTGGCAGAGCTTGAAGATAGAAGTATAGAGTTGGTACAAGTAAATCATTTTCCTTGCCACAGCGTTTAGGATGGACTGAAGTGGGGAGAGATGGGGGAGAGGCATAACATATGCATAAACATACAGGACTCTGCATGTACTTTTCTGCTGTATACAGTATACAAGTTAACAAGCTGCTACAATAGCATAGATATCCGTATCATGCTGGTATGGTTTGGATGCAGTGAATTATGGTTAGGATCGCTGCAAACAGGACACATCAGTGTCTTTGAAAGAGTGGTGATTATTTTAGAAAGAGCTTCAGTGACCATAGCAGCTAATGTTTATGATGTTTTACAGATTGTAGGGAACACTGATGAGGAGTACATCACTTGCAATAAGCAATAATAAATAATATAAATGAAAACAAACATGACACATAAAATAAAGACTGTCAGCAATGTCCACTTACCCTCATGAGTTCTGATATAAATGAGGTTCAAACAAGATGTATTTAGTAAGTGGATAGGTAAATTGATTAAATTGCTGCCTTGAGCGCTTGCACATGGGTTCTTCCCAAACTGGGAGCTGAGTGTGCCCCTTGCTATATTAAAACTAAATGCACTGCTAGTGTTCTGAAGTTACTAACTGAGCTTTAATTTATGTTATACTTGCAAAAATGTTATCTTGAGTGAATAGTGAACCATAAAAAACATACTTTGTATATGCTGCAGTCTGTGCATTTGTGTAAAACAAGAACAGGTTGAACTTATTGTTTTGTCAATTTCACACTTTAACAAAGTTTCCCAAAATATTTAAAGGGGAAAACATCCCATGGAGCCTTATAGAGTATGTTTCAATATTTTCTCCCCATAATCAACTCCACTATGGGACATTTGAAACTCCTCTTTCCAAGCGCTGTCAGGATTAACTGAGACGATGTCATGTGAAACACTAGCAAATGCGCCATAATGACTAGTGTCCTATTATAATCAGTGTGTCTGCATTGCTGTGTTACAATGACTGGTTGAGAACACTATTTATTTTTTCTATGACTAATATCTCATCAATCCACCTGCCAATCTATCCACGTATTTAGCAACGTCCCAACACTCACACACAATAGTCTTAGCCGTCTCATTACTGCCTAAGTCATTTATCTTTCCTCTTTCCTCTCACCCGAGTTCTATCTCTTCTGTTCTCTGACTTACTAGTGCCCTGTGACACAATGCTGGTGCTGTCACCTCCCTGACCTCACAGGGACTGCACTGTTGGGATTTTAATTTAATGTGTAAATCACTGGCTAGAGATTCCAAATAGGTTTAAGAGGGAAAAGAGTTGAAAGTCGATTTGTGTAGAAAGGAACCAGTTAAAGGGATTGTAGTTAATCCGTTTCCAGCAGCAGTGAATGTGTGAGGGATCCTTCACCTAAAGCTGCTAGATTTGGGGATTAGACAGGAAATAAAACTGCCTGAAAAGAGTCACTAATGTATAAAACAAAGAAAATCCCATGCAACGAGGCTTGCCTCCAACCCATAATCTTCAACAGATTTCCGAGTGAGACTGCTCATTCTGTGCACTGCTATAGAATCTTAACTTAACTCTTTTTTAACTTCCACAAGCACCCACCCAAATTATGTCACCATTCCCCTGCTTATCCCACCCAGTGATAACACACAAATTATCCCTTTAACACGTGTGCTGACAGTGTTCTCTGGACACTGGTTGAGTAATTGCTCCTTAGTTCCATTTAAAACATATAAATAATAAAATACATAAACGTAATATACTTAAAGGCAAATTTCATGCCAAACTGATTTTCCGTTTTGGGTAGTATTCTATAAACTAAACATAAATGCCAAATATTAACTGTGTAAGGAGGGCTTCTAGACTTATGCGGCATTAAGGGAAGGCTGTCCTGGCCCTTGTCAGCACCGTGTTGTTGATGGACAATATGCCAACTATGGGCCTGATTCATTAAGGAAAGATAAGCAAAAGTAAGTAAGTAAGGCAAAACCATGTTGCATTGGAAGGGAGGTAAATTTTAAATGTAATGGCAGCCCCCGAATACTCGCCTTCTCCTTCCCCAGCAGCCCTCATAGAGGACCCTCAGTCCAATGAACACGCTTTATCTATGTGATACTCTGGATGCTTATAATTAATTATGTGTTTTATTTTTATCTGAGCTATAAAGAAAAGAAAAGATCAATACGAATGCTTTATACAAGTTACATCTTGTAAACATATTACTGATATAAGAATGTTGCCTCAATTGAGTGACTTTCCCCTCCCCCCTGCGTGGGGCATCCCCCAATATCCTCCCTTGACTGCCCCCCTTATGTGTATTTTTTCGGTCCCTTTCTTTATTTCTGTACCCCATATATAATTTTGAAAAGTTCAATAAAAATTATTGAAGATAAAAAAAAATGTAATGGCAGATTTATATTTGGGGTAGGGTATGTCCTAGATCATTTTTAAATTTCAATGTACAAATAAGTTATCAAGTATTTGTGTGCTACATGAAGAAACAGACAGAATTTTCCTTATGTGCAAAATAATAAACTAAATTGCACCCCTTGCATTGTAAAATGGTTTTGTCCAGAACACTTGAGTAAGAAAACTTTCACAATTTTTGCTTAACTTTCCTTAATGAATCAGTCCATATATCATAATAGCTTGGTTTGATAGGAACTAGAAGTGCATCATGGACCACAACATACATCAGGGAACTTAATCCTCCCAAGACAATCTTTCTTCATAGAGCCATCTTCCCTGACTGTGACACACTGGAACATAGACAAGTAATATTTTGCATTTATGTTTAAATTATGGAATTCCACACAAAACTGAAAACACTAAATTTATAACACATTTATGGTAAATATTTATTCCATTTAGTTGACAAAGCAACTTCTACTGGTTACATGTGAAGCATTTCTTTATAATTAAACCCTAAACTCTCTCACTCAAGATGCTATGTAAATTCTGCTTCATGTAAATCAATGAATGTATACAAGATCATTTTTCAACACATATTAACTAAATGTGTCCTTATGTGTTTATTCAGCTCAAACTCAGACAAATGGAATTACTATACCCCACTATTCTACTTTAACTATAAATATTACAACTCTTAAACTATATACAGTTTACAACATTAAATTCCATATTATTGTGCTGACTCTACAAACAGTGACTGTGAACACGTATAAGCCATATACCTGGGCGATTTCAGGCAACCAAACTATGTTTTAGAGTTTACCTGAAAGCACTTAAGGTTAGAGTTGATCAATATATTTGGTGAACTTGCTCTCAGTACACACAGGTGTTCAGAGTAAACACTGGGGTGACACAGGAACATGACACAACATTACTTATAGAATTGTCTTGGTCCTGTTTTTCCCCATTTATTTTCTAATTGCAAAAACCAGGGCTGCACTGAGTAATGAATTCAAGTTCTATTTTACAAAACTTTCTTAATTAATTTCATATTATTGCAGTTAGAAGATAAGTGGGGTAAACAGGAGCAGTCATTTGTCTCCTGGAATGGGTCACAATGAAAGCAGGGCTGGTGCGTGCGATCTTGGCTCCCTGGGGTGGGGCGCGGCGGTATCTTCTATTCTTGGGAGTGTAACGCTAGGTTTAGACATCATTGACCAACAACATAGCCCCCATCCCATTACAAACATGGAGGAGAAACAGCCGGCAGCTTCACAGGTGACAATCGCCAGCACCATAGTGACAATCAAGACACTAAATAAGTGACATTATGTCACTCATTCAGTGTTTTAGTCCCCTATACCATGGCACCCTAGGCAACCGCCTAGTGGTAGCGCCAGTCCTGCCTGGAAAAAATAAGGTAGCTATATGTAATTGTATATTACTTCAGCCATACATGAATAATGCTGCACTGAGGAATGTGAAGGCACATTATATACATGTAAAGCTATGCACAATGTACTTCTAGCCTCTGAGCAGTTTATTAGGGGTCTTTAATATATTTATGGGACAATGGAATTATAGAAGGAAATGAGAAGAGCTTTGTTAGGTTTGGCAGAGTTCAATGATCGGTGAGTGTCCCAAGTAAGAAACAAGAAACAGCAGTATTGACTGCAGTGAAAGCCGAGATTTATTAACCCATTAACCTCTCATTACTGATAAATAAATATAAACTTCCACTTGAATGCTGAACTGAAGTGTGATAGGTTTTAAAGTGGTCCTGTGCTACTATAATGTATTGTAATGCTGACCTGCCCACCACTCCCTCATCTACGGTTGGATTATAGAAAGCAAGTGAAAAAAGTAAAGACAATGAATATCTTTACAATGCTGCCCTCTCTAGGCTTTTCTGATAGACAAGGTTCTGGCCATACATATGTATTCCTACTATAGTTTACAAGTAGGTTGATGGATCATTCGAAACAGGATACATATGATGGAAATATGCTACATTTTAATTAGTTCAGAAGCATTCTGCATGCTCATGCTAAGCAAACATGTTACATGTACTGTATGTCACCTATTTGCACTGCAGGCAGCAATGCAGCCTGTTTGAAATAGATGACCTGACAACTGTAAGCACAAGCCAGAATACAGTGATCTATTTATGCAGGTAAGTTTACAACAGGCTATATTACTAATTTTATGGGCAATGTGACACCACCCTTACGGCTTGTTCACATGGATGATTTTTGTATTTTTTTTGTAGTGGGTTATCAAGCAGTTTGTAATCTGCGACAAAGCCACTTGTAATGCATCTCAATGGACATTTTTACAGAAATGCTTTAAAACACTGACACAGGTTTTGTCATTTTAACTGTGTAGAAGTGGTTAAAGCAAGATGCTTGCAATATTTTTGACATTTGTGACTGCAACATCTTTTTCAACTCATTTACTAAAACAAATAAGTAGGGACAATGAGAAGGGTACAGATGTATAAAACCAGGGGTTTTTTTTTGTCATAGAACGTTCAGAACGGAGTTCCGGCACCTTTATTCCATGGGTTTCAAAGTTTAATTAACTTTTTAACATTTTTTTCTCTGCAGTGCTGCTACAGTGCAGCAAAGCATCTTAGTGTGGGTCCTGCTTCCAGCTCCGGCAGCGACGTGATGCCACAACGCTGCCAGTTAGAAGAGCCACGATCAAGCAGAGAAGCGAGTAGAGAAGCATAGAAGCTAAGTACAGACTACAGAAAGCGGGGGAGGGGGCGCAGAAAGAGAGGGCTACAGAAAAATGAGGGGGCAGAAAGAGAGGGCTACAGAAAAACGAGGTGGGGCAGAAAGAGAGGGATACACAAAAATGAGGGGGCAGAAAGAGGTGAGTTCCGGCACCTTTTTTCTTACAAAAAAAGCGCTGTATAAAACTATAGATAAATTGCTGATCATTGGCTGAATAGGCTTTTGTCTACACATGATGTTACGTGGTGGCTTACCCAAGGATGTCTATGAGCTTGTTAACATACACTAATTGTATACACTCAGGGCCTGAGTCATCAAGGAACACAAAGTGAACGCAATTTGCCTTTTTTAAATTGGATGAAAATTGCACACAGGTACGCGTGTATTCAACAACAAGACAATCTCAAGAGACGTTTCTAGTTGAATACGGGTATAAGTACACTCTGCCTATATGGTACTTGTCATATGCAGACACAACACACTGCAGGATACGTACAATTCATATTTATATATAAAATACCATCAGAATGGACAGATAAAAAATGTAATTATTAAATATATTAACACCAGTTAATAATATAATCATTTATGAATAAATATTAAAAAAGTGTTGTTGTTTTTATTTAGTTTTTTTATACATGAAATACATTTATCAGAATGTTATTGGTGCCTATTGTACATAAAATGCATTTTTTTACAGTTACTCTTAATTGCAAACAAATGTTCCAGCATTTTGTTGGTTCTGCCATGACGCAACTTGAGGGTCCTGGGAGTGGAGAGAAGAGGGTGTGGGAAGGGGAGATAGATATGGATGTGGGGTGGGAAAAACAGAATAGTAGCGGTACAGACAATATACTGGCGTTCTGAGTATTGCAGTCGGGTGATTATAGCTTACGTTAGTTCTCAAACACCAACACAAAGTAATTACTAAGAGCTATAATACAAAGAGCTATAAACACCTGATATTTCTCTCCCAGACAGGGCTGGATTTACCACTTGGCAACCTAGGCATATGTAGTGGATCAGTCCCCTTTCGGGAACCACCCTGGCGCTTAGCAGATGATACAACTTATCCACTTATAGGATAAAGGGGGGGGGAAGGAGGGGCCTCTGTAAGCTTCCCTGCAGCTTAGACCACGGTACACCAGACCGTAACAGTGGTTACAACATACAAAAAAGGGACGTCTAGCGCTGGGAAGACCTTACTGAATAGTGAATACTCAATTGATAAACATAGTATGGCAACAGTTACAAACTGTAAACTTCATTTATTAAAATAACATTGTCACACTGTATAGTCCTTCTCTGAGGTCACACATTAATACCATGAAAATCTAAAATTCAGAACAATACATCCCCATATACATATTCTACTTTCCCGATCCAGAAAATGGACTGTGTATCTCGTGGCTACCGTGCCACTAAAGGGAGAGACGGCAAATAAAAATTTATTTGGACGAAATTTATTAGGACGAAACGCGTCAGCAAGTGTGAACATCAACCAACACAGCGCTGTGTGAGAAGAAAGAGCTATTTATGCTCGCGACTTTCGTCTCTGTCCTACTTTCCTATTACACCAAAGGGGAACGAATAGCATAGACGACTGTTGCCCGGGACATTCAGATACCCGCTTTTGGAGAACCACTACGAAATAATTGTTTGGTGCACTGACCGTCTCCTGTGACAAGGATCTAAATCGGAGAGGTGTATGTTTTCCATTTCCATGACTCTTTCAAGGCGTCCTAGGATGCGGTAAGATTTGTTTTCCAACGTATTCTGCTAGTTGATCTACGAAGAATTTTTATGTTAATTTTTATGGCCACGGAGGATTACACAGGTCTCTGACCAAAATACATGAGGAAACTGTGCATATTACATGTGTATGATCGATCTTTACAACAGATGCATATTCCCGTTTGGAACACTCTTTCTGACTCAGGAGAATAGGAATTGAGTGGTGATTCATTTTTGGACTTTTCACGTTGTGCCACACATACACACATATATATTTTTTATTGTTTTTAATATGTTTTGATACATGCATGTACTACATTTTTTGACGTCATTTTTGGCCTCACCAAATTTTTATTTGCCGTCTCTCCCTTTAGTGGCATTATGCATATAACCAATTAAATACTCATACATTGCTGTGAATTGTGGTGTTACAACGTAGTGTTTGTAAACTTCTTCTGCATGTCAAATCCTCTACTGGCAAAGCTGCTGCTTCACCCTTTCCCAAAGGGCGCTATATTCTTACAGTAACAGTCTCTAAAACAACAATTAGAGGATGAAATGCTAACCGTCGTGTTTGTAGAGCATGTCAGTGTCATATGCCAGAAATACATCCCTTACACTGCCTGTCATGTGCAGGCTAACTGCTTATCTCCTGTAGTAACTCTTGAACCAATGAAAAAATGACATTAAGGATTGGGTGGAGTTACTGGAACGCCATCCAACATCCGATTAATACAGGGCTTCAGGGGCGCACAGAGGATTTTTCAGGGGGGGTTTCCTCCACCCCCGAAAAAAAAATAATCCTAGAGACCTGCCGAGCATGTGCTGTATACAATACAGCACCGCCGCAGACGCCTCTTAGATAGTGCCACGGCTGCTGTATACTACAGTGCCAATATGTAGGGCACTTTTTAGCGGAGGGGGGGTTCTGGAGACCCAGAAACCCCCCCTGCGTGCGCCACTGGCCTTTTTGGTGAATTTAAAATTGGTGAATTTAGTGGGTATGTCCACAGAAAAAGATAGAATAGAATCTATAAATATTATAATATTATTATTATTGTAGATTAGTAAGGGGCAACAGTGCTCCTCAGCACTGTACAGCAGGGAAAACAGCACATTCAAGGCAGACAAAATAAATGCAGACAAGAAAATAAAGGGTATGAATTACCCTGCTTATTAGAGAGCTTACATTCCAAATGGAAGAGGGCACAGCTGAAACAAGAGGAACGCCTCAGAGTGGAGATTGGGACATTTGTGAGGGTGTATTAGTGTGAATAGTATCATCAGGGATAAGGTAAGCTTTAAAAAAGTGTTGGGTTTTTTGAGACCATCTAAAGATTTGAAGGCTGTGGGAAAGCCTGATCGTACGTGGTAGGGAATTCCATAAGTAGAGAACAGCACAGGAAAAGTCTTGTAGGCGCGAGTGAGAGGTGGTTACCAGAGGTGGTTACCAGAGACAAGACAAGGTGCAGGTCAGAGTCTAAGCGGGAGAGAAAGTATTTTGATATGAGATTTGAGATGTATGAAGGGGTGTTGTTGTTGAGATTGGATTCTGGAGGACAAAGGGAGGTAGTGTAGGGATTTGCAAAGTGGTGCAGCAGATGTGGAGCAGTGAGAGAGGAAGATCAGTCTTGCAGCAGCATTTAGGATGATTAAAGTGTGGCTATATGGGTGTCGGGAATGACAGATAGCATGAGGTTGCAGTAGTCAAGACGGGAGATTATGAGAGAATGGATAAGCGTTTGGTAGCATCAGGGCCGGATTTCCCGCTAGGCACCCTAGGAAACTGCCTAGGGCCCAGCGGTACCCAGAGGGCCCTGTCAGAGCCGACGGTGAGCGGGGTAGGCGAGGCGCTCCCCTCCGCCTGCCACCCCCCTCTGTCCGCCGGCATAACGCTGAAAATAAAGATGGAACAGGAAAAAAAAAAAAAAGAAGAAGTCAGCTGACCGTCGGGACCCGGCAGTCTCCACGTCGGGCGTGATGACGTCACTCCCGATGTGATTTTCAGTAAGAAGTCGGCGAGGAGCAGTGGCTGAGCAGAGAGGAGGAGCAGCGGCAGCGCGACATCGGACAAAGAAGTAATAGCTGAATAGAAGGTAAGTTAACTAACGGAGGGGCCATGTCAGAGAAATTTGAAACAGGTATCAGAGTGGCATGAGGGGGCATGATGGCAATAATAAGTATCAGAGGGGCATGAGGGGGCATGATGGCAATAATAAGTTTTAGAGGGGCATGAGGGGGCATGATGGCAATAATAAGTATCAGAGGGGCATGAGGGGGCATGATGGCAATAATAAGTATCAGAGGGGCATGAGGGGGCATGATGGCAATAATAAGTATCGGAGGGGCATGAGGGGGCATGATGGCAATAATAAGTATCAGAGGGGCATGAGGGGGCATGATGGCAATAATAAGTATCAGAGGGGCATGATGGCAATAATAAGTATCAGAGGGACATGATGGCAATAATAAGTATCAGAGGGGCATGATGGCAATAATAAGTATCAGAGGGGCATGAGGGGGCATGATGGCAATAATAAGTAGCAGAGGGGCATGATGATGGCAATAATAAGTAGCAGAGGGGCATGAGGGGCATGATGATGGCAATAATAAGTAGCAGAGGGGCATGATGATGGCATAATGGCAAAAATATGTAGCAGAGGGGCATGATGACAGAAATGTGGAACAGGCCGTGTGAGGGAAAATAAACAAGGGGAGCAAAAATATGGAGGGCACAGTGTGATGGTGAAGGGTGGACAGTGTGATGATTAAAGGGCAAAAGCATGATGGAGGGGCACAGTGTGATGATGAAGGGAGTACAGTGTACTAAAGGGGAAACAGTGTGAAGGAGGAGCAAAAGTGATCAAAGTGATGAAGTAGGGGACATTTTTTTCTCTTCTGTACTTCAACTTATTTGCCCAAATACATTTTTTGTAGGAGGGAGCTGTGAGAGCTTACACAGGCCCAGTGTGCTTGGACTGGGCGTGCAGGGACTGAAGTGACATCATACAGAGGATCAAGGTACAGTGCGCAGAGTTGGACCAATAATATCAACCTGCAGGGACTGAAATAACCTTTCTTTTCATCAGCAAATGTGAGTAATGAAAAGTTATCATTCTAAACGATTATTGTAAAAATCCTATTATTAAAATGTAATTTTCTCTATTGTAATAATGTGCACTCTTCAGTCTGTGACAGAAGCTCTGGGCAAGTGGTAAATAGCAGGTACATAAGTCCCAGGTTCCTGTCGGTTGTACTTTAAAACAGACTGATCAAGAGATGGGAGGTGTCTGTGAAAAGGCAGCTGGGATATGCATCCAGTGTCTTAGACCTGGGGAGGAGATGAGCTGCCTCCTCAGACACTCTGCTGCAGGGAGCAATAATAAGTTGTAGTTCTGAAAAAGGGTCTTGCTAAATGTATTGTCTAGTAGCCAGACGGCTAGGATTTTGATTATATTCTGTTTTGTTTACAAGCTGGTGAATAAACTGTCTGTGGTTGTTATGGTGAAACTTGTGTGGTTTACTGCTGCTGCTCACCCAGGAGATAGTACCTATTCCCCTGATTACACTACAAGTCTTTATATAGTGCGAAATCATGGTTGGAGCATGTCTCTGATATCAGATGTTTAAAGTTAATATATTCTATTTAACAGCAAAAATTGGAATAGAAGATTGTTTGCAGTATGTTTTATGTCAAGTGTATAGTTACAAAAAAAAGTTTGGGGTATATACAACATTATTTGCACTCTGTTTTATGTAAGGATTTAATTAAAAGTAAATATTTATTGGTATAACATTGTCTGCACTATCTTTTCTAGAACCTATTAAAAGTTAATATTGTTTCACGGGGGGGGGGGGGGGGGGGGGGCACCAAACCAGTATCCTCCCTAGGGCCCTATGAGGTCTAAATCCGGCTCTGGGTAGCATGTTGAGTAAGAAAAGGGCGTATTCTGGCAATGTTGTTTAGGTTGAATCGACAGGACTGGGAGAGAGCCTTGATGTGAGGAATACAACAGAGAGAGTAGTTAAGTGTGACACCAAGGCAGCGGGCTTGGGAGACTGAAGAAATAGCAGTGTTATTAACAGTGCGGGAGATTTGACGGGAGGTGGTGACTCTGGCAGGAGGGAAGATAATAAGCTTTGTTTTGGACATCTTGAGCTTTAAAAGCCATGGTCACATTCAGATAATTCGTAGTTGAGTGATAGGCATATGCATGAATTTAAACAAGGCATGGGTCTGGGTAGCAAGGCAAGATGAATGTGGCAAGAGGCACAGTAGACCAACATGACACTTGGGAGTGATGCAGATAATGTGAGTGCACCTGACCAGTGCAAGACCAAGCTGTTATAAAGGGATGCAATGCTGTGCATGGGACTGACTGATTCATTACATTTTCAGTCATTTCTGTGTATTAGAATTATTATGTGTATCTCACAATTTTTTTAAAACTCTTTGTGAGGTATATGCAAAACCACACAAGGGACCCAGAGGTAATTTTGACATACTAAATCACCATAAAATAGAAATAATACACGCTCAACCACAGATAAATGTTACAACAATTCTGTCTGGCACAGTTTGTCACAGTGATGAATGTACATGCAGTTCCATAGGATTTAATGTAGACATTTAATGCTGTCAGTAATGGGAATTAAAGTGGCTACTTATGAATATTGCAGAAACAAATCACATACAGTAAGATTTCTACCCATTTATATTGTGCCCACTCCATCACCACAGAGTTCCATGGCTCCAACTTCCATTGCATTCCATCTGTTTAAAAGAAATAAATGTATTTTAGTCCATAATTAAAAATGATCATGGATTTTTTGTTGGCAGACACATGTGCCACAGTACACCCACTCCTTAACTCACAGCAGAAGGACAGATGTATATAAAATAAATACCAAAGACATTGAAAAAAAAGACACTGCAAGAACTTATGAAAACTTCTAAATAAATTCTGATGCCCTATGACTGGGGCCTATGTAGCCTTTCCTCAAACCGAAGCCTGACAGTAAATATTTATGTACAAGCTTCTTATCACTACACATCATATTTTATACATGGTCCTTGTCTATGTTATGACATTGGTATTTAGTACTTAATACTATCAACACTTCAGCACTTCAGTACTGCAATCTAGGATAAACTAAACAATTATAAGGCTTTTCACCAGGTTCAGCCTTGTGTAGTGTATTTATAGAATTATACATACATATATTGGGCATGTATATCTATATGTTAAGCCTTTAAAGTCATAATTATTAATTGTAGGGGATATATGGATAGATAGATAGATAGATAGATAGATAGATAGATAGATAGATATGAGATCGATAGATAGATAGATAGATAGATAGATATGAGATAGATAGATAGATATGAGATTGATTGATAGATAGATAGATAGATAGATATGAGATCGATAGGTAGATAGATAGATATGAGATCGATAGATAGATAGATAGATAGATATGAGATAGATAGATAGATAGATATGAGATAGATAGATAGATAGATAGATAGATAGATAGATAGATAGATAGATATGAGATCGATAGATAGATAGATATGAGATTGATAGATAGATAGATAGATAGATATGAGATTGATTGATAGATAGATAGATAGATAGATATGAGATCGATAGGTAGATAGATAGATATGAGATCGATAGATAGATAGATAGATATGAGATAGATAGATAGATAGATATGAGATAGATAGATAGATAGATAGATAGATAGATATGAGATCGATAGATAGATAGATATGAGATTGATAGATAGATAGATATGAGATAGATAGATAGAGAGATAGATAGATAGATATGAGATCGATAGATAGATATATAGATAGATATGAGATAGATAGATAGATAGATAGATATGAGATTGATTGATAGATAGATAGATAGATATGAGATTGATAGATAGATAGATAGATATGAGATCGATAGATAGATAGATAGATAGATAGATAGATAGATAGATAGATATGAGATAGATAGATAGATGTATAGATATGAGATAGATAGATAGATAGATAGATAGATAGATAGATAGATAGATAGATAGATAGATATGAGATTGATTGATAGATAGATAGATAGATAGATAGATAGATAGATAGATAGATAGATATGAGATCGATAGATAGATAGATATGAGATCGATAGGTAGATAGATAGATAGATAGATAGATATGAGATAGATAGATAGATAGATAGATAGATAGATAGATAGATAGATAGATATGAGATAGATAGATAGATAGATATGAGATCGATAGATAGATAGATATGAGATAGATAGATAGAGAGATAGATAGATAGATAGATAGATATGAGATCGATAGATAGATAGATAGATAGATATGAGATCGATAGATAGATAGATATGAGATAGATAGATAGATATGAGATAGATAGATAGATTTGAGATAGATAGATAGATAGATAGATAGATAGATAGATAGATAGATAGATAGATAGATATGAGATAGATAGATAGATAGATAGATAGATAGATAGATATGAGATAGATATAGATAGATAGATAGATAGATAGATAGATAGATAGATAGATAGATATGAGACCGATAGATAGATAGATAGATAGATAGATAGATAGATAGATAGATATGAGATAGATAGATAGATCGATAGATAGATAGATATGAGATAGATAGATAGATAGATTGATAGATATGAGATTGATAGATAGATAGATAGATAGATAGATAGATAGATAGATATGAGAGAGAGAGAGAGAGAGAGAGAGAGAGATGTAACACACCCTCTGGTGTTGTTGTTCACACCTCCCAGTGACTGACTGTGTGGTCTAGCACTAGTACCCAGAGGAAACACACTAGTAACGTTGATTAGCAACATCAGGCTGGTATGAGCTGAGGGGATCAGAACCATAGTTGCCAATTCCGCTTATAACAAGTGGAATTGGGCTTGTTTTTTGTTAGAGTTGCGGGGTTTTTCTGGTGGTCACGGGTTGCGGGTTTTTGGGCTTCAAAACACTTTTTCTTTTTTTTTTAACTTTATTGCCTTTTGTATAATAACATTTCAGTGTAAAGGACATTGCTGGTCTCTTAAGTGGGCGTGACTTCAGGTGTTGGGAGGTTGAAAGATAACTGGAGTTGCCTCGCGTTTACAGCTGCAAGACCGGCCTTCTGCCTGACAGCGCTGGTACTGCCTTGGGTACAATGACACTTTATCATCTGTCTCTAATCCTGCACCTCCTTCTGAATCAGTGATTTCCTGTGACTCTGCCCTTCCTTCTGTCTGAGAAGATGAACCCATCATCTTTCAGCAAACCTCAGCGTTGGCCCCTCCTGTGGGAACCTGTCTGTGTTGTATGCAGTAGATATGGAGAGTATATATGTGACCATACAGAACATGATGTATGTAATTATAGTGTAAAGCTAGGAATATATTGTAGTGTACAGAGAAAACAAACCCCTAAAGTGCAGCTATAACGCCTGAATCTTCATCTTTAGTTACTGTAACTGCAGAAAATGCTGCAGATCCCATACTATTAATATTATCTTGATATTTGTATCCTAAATAAGAAATAATTATAGTTTGGCTTTTTGGGGGCTTTTTAGAATAGTTTGGGCTTGTTTTGGGCTTGTTTTTCACTTAGCAGTTGCTTGTTTTCCATTTCAGAGTTGGCAACCCTGATCAGAACCAGCAGAGAGAGGAAGAGCCAGGGACCTAGAACAGAGGTGGCGGAGGTCCTGGGACCCCCATTATAGTCTGGGGAGCTGGTCCATCGCCTGCTGCCACTAGGGGCCATAGTGCAACAACACTGACAGAATACTAGTGACATGGGGGGGCAGATTCAGGTATAATTTACCTCAGAAAGTGACAGGATGATAGAAAGGAGCAGCACACAGGGAGTGTCTGTCAGCATCCACCTGAGAGATATTACCCCCCGCAGATCAGGGGAGAGAGATATTACCCCCGTAGAGAATGGGAGAGAGATTACTACCCCTGCAGAGTGCAGAGCTTGGGAGAGAGATATTACCCCCGCAGAGCAGAGCACGGGAGAGATATATTACCCCTGCAGAGCATGCGAGAGAGATATTATCTCCGCAGAGCACGGGAAAGAGATTTTACCCCCGCAGAGCAGAGCACGGGAGATATATATTAGCCCTGCAGAGCATGCGAGAGAGATATTACCTCCGCAGAGCACGGGAGAGAGAGGTATTACCTCCTCAGAGCATGGGAGTGAATTATTACCCCCGCAGAGCACGGGAGCAGGTCTGCCATCAGGGGGGTACGGCCAGTACTGCTGTGAGGGGCCCAGACAGACTGGGGCCCCGCAGTCACCAACCGTGCCTCCCCTTTTTTTTCTTACCTTCTCCGCGATGCTGCAGCTCTGCCTCCCAGACTCTGATAGGCTGGGAGCGCGGCCGGCGCTGTAACGTCATCACCACGTGCGCGCCGCACTCCCAGTGTATCAGTGTCCGGGAGGCAGAACTCCAGCATTGCGGAGAAGGTGAGTTAATGAGCTACTATTTTTTTTTGAGGGGGGGAGGGAGAGCCTGGGGGACCATAATTGGGGAGGGGGGGAACAGGAGAGCCTGGGGGACCTGATCTGTGGAGGGAGGGGAAAAAAGGGGGACCGTATTTGTGGAGGGGGGAAGAGGGGGACTTTAATTGTAGATGGGGGGTAAATAGGGAGAGCCTGGGAGACCATAATTGTGGAGGGGGGGGAACAGGGAGAGCCTGGGGGACCTGATCTGTGGAGGGAGGGGGGAAGAGGGGGACCTTAACTGTGGAGGGGTGAGGGAGACCTTAATTGTGGAGGGGGGGGGAACAGGGAGAGCCTGGGAGACCATAATTGTGGAGGGGGGGGGATAGGGAGAGCCTGGGGGACCTGATCTGTGGAGGGAGAGGGGAAGAGGGGGACCTTAACTATGGAGGGGAGCGGAGAGGGGGACCTTAATTGCAGAGGGGGGGACAGGGAGAGCCTGGGAGACCATAATTGTGGAGGGGGAGAACAGAGAGAGTCTGGGGGACCTGATCTGTGGAGGGAGGGGGACCTGATCTGTGGAGGGAAGGGGACTTGATCTAGGGAGGGAGGGGGGAAGAGGGGGACCGGATCTGTGGAGGGAGGGCAGAATAGGGGGACCTTATTTGTGGAGGAGGGAAGAGGGGGACCTTATCTAGGGAGGGAGGGGGGAAGAAGGGGACCTTAACTGTGAAGGGGGAAGGGAGAGGGGGACCTTAATTGTGGAGGGGGGGAGAGAGAGAAGGGGACCTTAACTATGATTGGGGGGAGAGGGGGACATTAACTGTGGGGGGGACATAAACTGTGGGGGGGGAGGGGAACATTAACTGTGGGGGGAGAGAGGGGGATATTTACTTTGGGGGGAGGGGAACATTTACTGTGGTAATGGAGTGGGGGGAATGTACTGTGATGAGGGATAGGGGGCGCATGTATGGCGAAGATGGAGGGGTGCACATGTATGGCCCCGCCAGATTAATTAGTACTGGACCCAGGGAGGGGGGGGGGCGCCAGATTAATTAGTACTGGGCCCCAAAGTTTCTGATGGCAGCCCTGCATGGGAGAGAGATATTTCACCCGCAGAGCAGAGCACGGGAGAGAGATATTACCCCCGCAGAGAATGGGAGAGAGATATTACCCCCGCAGAGAACAGGAGAGAGATATTACCCCCACAGAGCACGGGAGAGACATATTACCCCTGCAGAGCATGGGAGTGAGATATTACCCCAGCAGAGAACGAAAGAGAGATATTACCCCTGCAGAGCACGGGAGAGACATATTACCCCCACAGAGCACGGGGGAGAGATATTACCTCCGCAGAGCACGGGAGAGAGATATTACCCCAGCAGAGAACGAAAGAGAGATATTACCCCTGCAGAGCACGGGAGAGACATATTACCCCCACAGAGCACGGGGGAGAGATATTACCTCCGCAGAGCACGGGAGAGAGATATTACCCCAGCAGAAAACGAGAGAAAGATATTACCCCCGCAGAGCAAGTAAGAAAGTTATTATCCCCGCAAAGCACAAGAGAGAGATATTACCTCTGCAGAGCATGGGAGTGAGATATTACCCCAGCAGAGAACAAAAGAGAGATATTACCCCTGCAGAGCACGGGAGAGACATATTACCCCCACAGAGCACGGGGGAGAGATATTACCTCCGCAGAGCACGGGAGAGAGATATTACCCCAGCAGAAAACGAGAGAAAGATATTACCCCCGCAGAGCAAGTAAGAAAGATATTATCCCCGCAAAGCACAAGAGAGAGATATTACCTCCGCAGAGAACAGGAGAGAGATATTACCCCAGCAGAGAACGAAAGAGAGATATTACCCCTGCAGAGCACGGGAGAGACATATTACCCCCACAGAGCACGGGGGAGAGATATTACCTCCGCAGAGCATGGGAGAGAGATATTACTCCAGCAGAAAACGAGAGATAGATATTACCCCCGCAGAGCAAGTAAGAAAGATATTATCCCCGCAAAGCACAAGAAAGAGATATTACCTCTGCAGAGCATGGGAGTGAGATATTACCCCCACAGAGCATGGGAGAGAGATATTACCCCCGCAGAGGACAGGAGAGAAATTACCCCCGCAGAGAACGGGAGAGAGATATTATCCCTGCAGAGCACGGGAGAGAGATATTACGCCCGCAGAGGAAGGGTGAGTGATGCTGCTGGGAGAAAGAGATGAGGGTGAGCTAGAGAGCCACCATTTTGGATGTGACTGTTCCATTAATATTCTGTCCATGTAGCCTTTTAAGAATGTGCTGGAGTGAAGAAGGCGTGTAAAAAGTTTATTTTGCAATATAGAGATGATCTTGCGCCCAAATTATTGAGACATCTGATTGCACTGCACCACCCAGTTACATCACTTGGAGCTAGCCAGGACTGAGAAGGAGGTGCACTGTCTAAACTGTCATAGATAGATAGATAGGAGAAAGATAGATAGATAGGAGAAAGATAGATAGATAGATAGATAGATAGATAGATAGATAGGAGAAAGATAGATAGATAGATAGATAGATAGATAGATAGATAGATAGATAGATAGATAGATATTATTATTATTATTATCGTTTATTTATAAGGCGCCACAAGGTTTCCGTAGCGCCGTACACAGTACAAACAATGGACCGTACAGGGAATAACAGTACAAAACAATAAACGAGTAGTACCAAGACTTTAGAGGCTCCAGGCAAGGCAAATATATTGAAGTGGAGCAGAAGATAAGGTAGCGAGACAGGAGGGAGGAGGGCCCTGCTCATACGAGCTTACATCCTATAGGGAGGGTAGACAGACGGCAGGCACAAAGGGAGTCGGAGGAGGGGAGCAAGTGCTCCCCACTACTGAGGAGGAGCGAAGTGAAGAGAGTGAGGGTGGAGAGAGGGTTAGGTGGAAGGCTGGTAAGCTTTGAGGAAGAGATGAGTTTTGAGTGCCCGTTTGAAAGAGCACAGGTTAGGGGACAAACGGACGGAGCGTGGGAGGTCATTCCAGTGCAGGGGGGCAGATAGATAGATAGATAGATAGATAGATAGACAGACAGACAGACACTATGCATACATACATTTTATGTCATGATCTCAGACTAACTTTTGTCAGATGAATCCTCTACAGAGTAGGAGGGAACACTCAGCATGATGTCGGCACAACAGGGGTATGCGTGGGCTTTTTCTTGCTGTGACGCTTTCTTTGGACTGAGTGATAGATCATTGTGCTGAGAGTCTATTACTGGAACTATCCACCCACGACGTGGTTCTTTGCATGGGAAAACTCAGTATATGTATATATATATATATATATATATATATATATACAGCACTTCTAGTGGCCTATCTCTAAAATGCACCAACTAATATGAACCTTATATGTACAAATGAGACAAAATACAATATAGTGTCCAAAGGTTGTGATATTGTCAGTTTTATAAATAGCCTGTGTAGTTTACATTCTTTACCCTAAAAATATTCCAGTTGTCAGGATGTGTTTAATGAGTATAAGAGTGTCTGATTGCTGCTCAGTTTATTCATTATTCAGTAACACAGTAAAGAACTTAGTAAAGAACCCTTAGTCCATCTAGTCTGCCCTTTTGTGCGTTTGGTTTACATGTTTATTTTTCGTACTATTTTCTATCTAAAAGTGTTAACACTAGCAATTTGTCCTGTGCATTCTTGATAGCTTTTACTGTATGAATCACAACTGTTAAGGGACAAATCTATGGATTCTTTTTGTAAAAAACGCTTTGCTGATTCCATAGCTGAAGATTTTCAAACTTCCACTGGCATTAATGTAAGTACAAAAACTGTGTGGTGGGAGCTTAATAGAATGGGTTTCCATGGCCGAGCAGCTGCATGCAAGCCTCACATCACCATGGAGTGGCAAATTACGCTTCTCTGTTTGGCAGTCAGATGGGCAAGTCTGGGTTTGGCGGATGCCGGGAGAACGTTACCTGCCTGACTGCATTATGCCAACTGTGAAGTCTGATGGAGGTGGGATAATGGTATGGGGCTGTTTTTCAGGGTTTGCGCTAGGCCCCTTATCTCCAGTGAGGGGCAATCTTAATGCTTCAGCATACTAAGTCATTTTGGACAATGCTATGCTTCCAACTTTGTGGCAACAGTTTGGAGAATGCCCGTTTCTATTCCCACATGACTGTGCCCCAGTGCACAAAGCAAGGACTACAAAGACTTGGTTTGATGAGTTTATTGTGGAAGAACTTGACTGGCCCGCACAGAGCCCTGACCTCAACCCCATCGAACACCTTTGGGATGAACTGGAACGGTGAGTACGATCCAGGTCTTCTCGTCCAACATCAGTGCCTGACCTCATAAATGCTCTACAGAATGAATGGGCACAGATTCCCACAGAAACACTCCAACATCTTGTGGAAAATCTTACAAGAAGGGTGGAAGCTGTTATCACTGCAAAAAATACAATGTCATTACAGTGCCAGTTGGTGTAATGGTCAAGCATCCGAATACTTTGTCCATATAGTGTATATGCAGGCTCTGGGATTGAAGCAGTGTTCCTGATTAATTGAAATGAAACAATTATGATTACCTATTCAAGGGATAAACTATGTATGTATAGAGACTCTTGGATTTGGCACGGTAACATATCTAGACCGTGCCCCTTCTAAAAATACACAAACGGTCATTTATGAATGTGTAAAACTGCAGGCCTGCAGCACAAATGACATGCGCCTATTTCTGTGTCAGCCATATTTTATGCAAAACACTGGTGCAAAATGTTGCATGTTCTTCTAGCTAAATTAAAAGCCCACACGAAAAAAGTAATTTATGTCTTGCCTGATAATATTTAAATGAGATCCAAGGTGTGGCCAGGACACGATTACAGGGGAGGCTGCAGAGCTTTTTCCACTATAAAATGAATTGTTTTTCCACATCATCCAAGGAGGTGAATATCAGCACTAGCCTTTACTTTCACTTGGATGCCTTTAGTCACTCATCATGTTGGGAATCAAATGCATATAAGTGACACATGTAATTCACAATTAATTTAAGACATAAATTAAGCTAAACCAAGCAATATTTTATGAGGAAAAAATAAAACAATGAAATTAATGGAGGAGGTGGTCTTAGTCGGCAGGAAATGGAAGTGACATTTTCACTATTTTCTCCATGTGCACTGTAAGCCATTATCATCCTCTCGAAAAATGCCCCTATCTGATGTATGTGCAGAATTTATACTTAGTAATTTATACTTAGTAAGGAAGTCTCCTTAATGCTGCGGCAAGATTGATCTTTCTCTCACTCCGCTGTGCTTCTGCCTCCCCTCTCTGCCAATCCCTCCACAAACTCCCCTTCCCATTCAGAATCCAATTCAAACTCCTCACTCTCACCTACATAGCAATTGCCAGCTCCTCTCCTCAACTACATCTTCAAAATGAATGCAAATCGAACTACATCTTCAACCTGATCTCCCTCTGCAGCCCCTCCTCCGCCCAACCAATGACTGCCACCTGTCCTCCCTGAGTCTCTTCCCCAGCCTCAAATGCTTCAAATGCTACCTCTAAATTCACCTATTCACCCTGTCATCTCCATCTTCCCTTCTACTCCTTACCCCCTTGATCTTCAATTCCTACCTTAATTTCTCGTTTCCTCCCTTCCACACCTTTCCCCCACTTGTTTCCTTCACTCCCTTGTTACTAACTGGCTTCACCTACTCTTGCTATCCTTGTACTTGCCCAGGAATTGCTTTTTGGAATATGACTTGCATTATATTACCATTCTTGTATTACTACTTGTATTTGTCACCCTCATTTCTCATTGTTACTCATACTATGCATATTTGCATGAATTGTCGTGTGTTAATGTGAACTATATCTACCTTGTTTGTACTGCCACCATGTACTGCACTGCAGAATTTTGTGTCTCCCTTTCAATAAAGCTAATAATAATAATATCTTGTAGTGAAATATAAATACATACATTCCTCTTATTGACTGATAGCCAGGCACTGACTGGAAGTAGAGGTATCTGTGTCTGGGTAAAACATGTTTGGGAAGGCTTAGCCCTTCCAAATCTACGTTATAATCTGTTCATGAATAAAACAAACATCCAGGATATTCAAACCATATAAGATAGAATATCCTCCGTGACGCCCATTGTGTATTCAGCAAGTCATTACTTGACGTGAGTTACATCTGCAACCTTAACTATATATGATGACTTGTCTCTTGTTGTTGTAGTCATGCAAAGGGTTAAACATTACAAATAACCATGTTAACAGGTACTGAACATACCCATCGATAAACTCTCAGATCCACCTGTACATTTCTTTTGAAGCTCACAGTTTGTGGAATGACACAACAAGTGGATGACATTCGGCTTCTTGAAGATGGTCATTCGATGCTAGTAAATGGGAGATAAAAATTGGAACAAGTGAAGTCAAAGCAGAGTGAAGAGCCAATATTCGCATACACACCGATTGTGGTAAGTGGGCAACAGATTTTTCACCTTAGCTGAAAAATATCTGATCAAATCAACTTTAATGGTCATTTTGAATTGCAAATACGTAGCAATGACAGAGCAAATTGTTAAAGAACAACCAATCTGTCCTACCAAAGCACTATGTGTGTGGCCAGGCTCATTAGCATGGTCCGTTATGCCACACTCCAGGATGCTATAGCACTGTTGTTCCAGCGTGGTATCATTTGCTTTTTGTCCCTAATAAAATTCCCAACAAGATACATAAACACATTTATGCTTTTTGTTATTTAAAGACAATGAATGACCTGCCCAGCTTGTGACCCCGGGAGGCTTCTCTGTGCTCATCTGTAACCCTTTCAAATTTAACTTTTAACTAACATTTATTTTATTTTAAAAATAAAGTTTTTTTTTAAAAAAAAGATTTAATATTCTGGCATATAAAACTATACGAAAATCATATGTAAGCCCAACACGTGAAGAAATTAGAGAGCAACTATATTTTTTTTTTTATAAATAACCGTACTGTGAAGATCGTTTTTACAACTGAGGACAAATGAAAAAATCGCGAGGACCGAAATCATTAAATAATAACAGAGCTTTCCTGGACTATTTAGGTCATTTTACAATGTACAATTTTATCATTATATTATACATTACTTGCTGCTCATTTGCACAAAGCTACAATAAAATGCATGTTTTGATAACAACATCTAATTAGTATAACCCAGAGAGGGTTTTAAACAGTACAAATAGCATTATACAACACAACAGAAGCATTATTTATATGTGTGATCCAATAAATTGTAAAACCTATTACAAAGTATCCCAGAGTTTAATGCACTTTATTTTCTGCTTGAAAGGCCACTGACAGTGGTTCTCCCCTGGGGTTAATCCTCAGAATCTTTTGGGATCCTAACTGAATACCAAAAGGAGTTTTCTTTTACAGATTTAAAAATGTAAATTCTTAGAGATTGCCTGTAATCCCCTCACTGTCATAGAAGAGGCACTTGGATGTAGGCAGCAGAAGTGAACAGTTAATTTTGGGTGAAAATTAAGATCTTTCCTGTATTGTAATAACTCAAAGATCCATGTTTTATATAAATTACTGCAATATAAATCCACTATATGTATATATATATATATATATATATATATATATATATATAGAATTTCATGTAAGCAAGAAACAAGATCAACCTAGATCCAACTTTTCAGTTTGAAAGTGGTGTCTTTGAGGTATGTATTTTCAGCCTGTACACACAATTGGAGGTAGACATTTTCAGTACCATGTACAGGATGGATTTCTTTGGATAAGGATTTTGCCACCAATAGTAGGAGGTAATTTAGTTCCTTTTTTATGCTTGGGTCCTGTTCTCTACCATATATGACTACATTTCTGTGCCTGTTTCCCCCAGCTCACTGGGGTATTGATTTCACACTTTCTTTACTTCCATTTAAGTTGTTACTAGAAAGAATAATGTCGCACTAGGACTGGAACCATCCTATGAATCTATTAAAATAATATATTGAAAAACTAATAGATCAGAGGGGGTGCTATCCCAATATAAGATGAAACACTTATAGAAACAGACCAAAGTATGGTCTCAGTATATGCACAGAACGCACTCCAGTTCAATTGAACTGGAGTGCATTCTGTGCATATACTGAGACCATACTTTGGTCTGTTTCTATAAGTATTCCTTTCAGTTGTGTCGACTTGGCAACCAAGCCCGCTCCCTGGCGCATTGATTACGTCAGTACATGTCAGTACACCTATCTTCTTTCTTGCCAATTTGAAATCCATATATATATATAATATTATATATATAATTATATTTATATATATATATACATCTATATATATATATGTGTGCGTGTGTATATATATATATATATATATATATATATATATAAACATATACATATCTATCTATATATATGTATACGAATATATATATATATATATATATATATATATATATATATATATATATATATATATATATATATATATAATATATATCAAGTGAATTCCCAATCAGCCAATCATAAGCAGCTGACTGGGAGCCATCGCATCATGTCAAGGAGGGAGAGGCAGAGAAAAGGTGATGAATCCCAAGGAACCGGTTGTTCATTTTATTAGAAGGCAAGTCACATATTTGCACTAGGCAAAATGTCATGCCAGCAACATAACACTCTATACATAGAATATCTTCTCAAAATTGAGGGTACACCTAAAAGTGTAATATAGCAGAACAATACAATGTAGGTTAAAATGAGTAAGTCATTGTACTACAATATGAGTGCCTGTTATCTGCAATCTCTGGACATTACTGGCTCTAGAAATTTACTGTAAGTTAACATTGTCTATTTATATCCTGCTTAGATGTCCCTCATCAACTGAATGTTCCATCCAATCTATACAGCGTGACAGCAGGTAGCCATCCATATGCCATTACCCGTCATAAGAAATTTTGACTAAAGCCTAGCATAAAAACAACATTCTTAAGATTCACATACAGTGTAAGGTCACAAACACAATATTCAGTCTGTGCATGAAAACACTATCTGTGCTACACTATTTCCAATTTTGTGACTGCAAGAATCACAATGATATAAGGCCAGCAGTTCCTGTTCAGATTTTTATCATGTTGTTTTGCAGAAAATGTTTATTCCTCTTATATAACAGGAACAGTTAGCAGGAGCACATAAGCTAAGATTGGGAATAAATCTATGGTAATGGAAGAGATATGGACCAGAGTAGATTGGCCATTGTGACCTGTTGCCTACATGACCGTACCCCATTCTCTGTCCTTATTCTTTGTTCAAAACTGTTGGGAGGCATACATATGGGTGTGAGGGGGAGCCCTAATCTTGCACACAGGCCTACTAACTTCTTAATACGCCCCTGACTGGGAACACGATTAAACCGCCCTTTCCCCTCCTCTATTCCGCCTCTCCAGTCATAAGGAGATGCAAGGGTCAGCTGCACATAACACTCTAGGTGCGTGTGTGCTCTCTTTGTGGGAATGCACTGTACACATTTTCTGGATTTACACTATACAGGCATATGTTAAGCTCTGCGTCAGGCCCTTAGAGTTTTGTATTGGTATTTTTGGAAATAGACCAGAAATAAACACAGTACCATCACCATGTTACAAGTCTATTTTTAGCTTTTTAAATCATACATAGACAATTAAAGATCCAATTTTACAAATGTCATATTATGCAGTAATATATATATAGAGAGAGATTTTCTGTTTAATATCATTTCATTTAAAACCACAGTGAAACTCAAGGATCTCTAGGCATAAATTGGGAAGATTTACAACCCTACAGGGTTTCAGTGTACATGTAACTCTAACAGTTGCGGATCGGGGGGAAAGGGGGGGGTGATCGGGGCAATCACCCCCCCCCCCCCTAGCAGGGGCATGCTGCCCGGAGCCACACACTATGTGCAGGTCTGTGCCAGCAGACAAAGAATTCTGCCTGGCGGCTCTGATTGTGTGTTAAACACAATCAGGGCGGCCGGGCAATATAATGTGCCTACTTGTTTGCCTGCACGGACCTGCTCATAGTGTGTGGCCACAGACAGCCCGTTGATAGAAGTAAAGAAAAGGGGGTGGGGATTGCATTCTTTAACAATTGTAGGACATAAATATAATCCTTATAAATTCAATTAGAAAAAAAGATTTTCTTGGTATGGCACAGTGGCACAGTGGCACACTGATTAGCAATACAGCCTCACAGCGCATAGGTTCCTTTCTGACCATGGCAACATCTATACAGAATGTGTATGTTCTCTCCAGGTTTGTGTGAGTTTCCTCCGGGTGCTCCAGTGTTCTCTTACAGCCCAAATATACTGGTAAGTTAATGTTCTTGGGCGAGTTGGTCATGAAAAGGTAAAGGTAAAATTGAGTTGTTAAAGCAATTATATTGGACTAAAGGAATATACAATGCTGTCTGTATACGACATAGTAAGAAGCAGAACACTAATATTACTGTAGAATTAGCTTTACATCACAAGTAGTATTTTACTGAGTTTTGGAGATTGCTTTTTAATTAAAAACTAATTATGTCTCTAGATACTTGGGGAAATTCAAATGTAGCTGCTATAAATGAGTAGAACTACAGTATAACAACTATCAGTAAAAAAACATCTATAAACTACACAACTACACTACACTACTCATACTAGTTGTAGCTTATGGGTTGTCCAATAGTAAGCATTACATTTGTAGCTACATGCAGCCACTGTGTGCAGGGAAAGTCACACCATCAGTATATAACACATAACAAGTAACACTTGTGGTAATAACTATGTAATCTAGTTAGTGTAGTTTGGCTGCAACAGCAGCTACCGGGATGGGAAAAACTTGCAATTTCTCTGACTGACCAAACTCCACAGGACCACTCGTAATTATAACACTGTAAGGAGCTAAATTGGAAACAGAAAATATTTGGCAGGTAAGATTTGTGGTTTGTATTGTGAATAAGCTCAACAAAATGATACAGTGTATTGTAAAGAAAGCTCTAAGATAAACTAAAAAAGCTCAGGAACATTAAGGAAGTTCTACTGTACTAAAATAGGAGCAGATTATTTAGTTAGACTTCAATATTTGCTGTAAGAGTCAAATACAATTAAGAAATTGAATATTGACTACTTACAGGCTCAGTCCAAATGCCAAGTAAAGGGATCAACTTTACAATTTGGCCACTTACTTCGGAGGTCAAACTGGATTGGATTCAGCTGTTGGGTGCTCAGACCAGGTGGTAGCATCATTTATGAATTGCGTTAGAGCTGTTAGTACATTTGACAAATGACCACACACACATAATGATAGTAGTCTTCTTCCAGATGCACTTATAAACTCACCCGATAATGATCCAATTCATTTCAACTGCATGATTCTCAGGCATTAAGCTTGTCTTGGGGGCGCTGTCAACATGAGTGGTCAGTTCAGGAATGAAGGATTCTTAGGGGTATATTTACTAAACTGCAGCTTTGAAAAAGTGGAGATGTTTCCTATAGCAACCAATCAGATTCTTGCTGTCATTATGTAGAATGTACTAAATAAATGATAACTAGAATCTGATTGGTTACTATTGGCAACATCTCCACTTTTTCAAACCCACATCTTAGTAAATATACCCCTTGAAGTAAACAGATTATCGTAATGTATTTGAAACGACAATAAAATTACAAATCTAAAATGGAAAGGCAAATTAGGTAAATCCATTTGACTTTTTTGGCAACATTTTTTAAGTTTTAAACAACAAACCTGAAGCTACTAAAGGTCATGTCCTATCAGGTAAACTAAGCATGGTGTAAAATAACCATCACTGAAATGATTCAGGCGATAGTCCTAATTCAGCCCCAACTGTTCTTTATTAGAATAGTATTTTATGCATTACATAACCATATAAAATACAAGATGACATAAGTGATGAAACAATAAGGCATCGTGATAGAGTAAATAACATATGCTCTACTTATGAGGATAATAAAATGGTCCTAACAAATCTCCATTAATATATTTTGCAAAAATGCCCTATTAAACCTTATGACAATGCTACTTTCTAATTATGGCAATGCACAGTAATTTAAAATAGATTTCTGTGGTATTGAGATTACGTGCATGTAAGTACTGACATTAGCAACTTTTAATATGACTACAATGTTTGCATTGATCTGTCATATACAGGCTCGGATTGTCCATTGAAGCTGTATCAGATGGTCCTTCAGTAGGCCACAAGTGTGAGTATGACCATATAGAACGACTGATACAAGGGATGTAACTGCACTGCTTCCGCCTATCATACATGTCCTGGTAAAGATTTGTCAAGTTTTGTGGACTATTTACTCTAATGTTAATGTATGTTATAGATCTAAGGAGGTGATATATATATATATATTATTCCCTTGTCTGTCATTTTTAAGATAAACAAATGAGAAGCTATACAACTCTGATAGCGAGGTAGTGAAAGTGGTAATTTATGCCAATCATATACTGCCCACAGCCAGGAGAAAGAGCAATGTTACTTTGCATGTAATGTTAGATATGCTGTATTAGAGGGTGTATCTAACAACTTAAAAATATAGACAGGAGAGGTTTAATAACACCTTTAACCTTTAGGTCTATTTCAATTGTTAGTATAAAAAAAAGACCACAAAAGTAGTCTGAGCTCTAAAATCAAATAAAATCCAGATAATACATTGTTGTCTACATATGATATTAAATGTGCTTGCTAAACAACATTATTTTTGTAAGTGGATTTTCGGTTATGGCCTGCATACTCCAGACAGGCATGTACTATATAATCCTATGACAATAAGGAGTTTAACATGCATATGTGGTCTATGTCATTCTTAAATTATTTTACGAAACATGTTATACAAATAATATGCTGATTACTGAGTGTCTTTCAAAAACAATTGTCTTTTACTACTCTGAAGCTCATTTTCATGTACAACCTAACATAATAAAATTGTACGCACTCATATCCCGTGTATTGTACATTATATTGTATATTATATGTTAATATGGACATGACATGTTGTATTTAGTGACGGAATTCTGAGTGGAATTTACTGCTCTCTGAAGTTCCTGCAGAAGATGGCAAAGAAAGTCCTGCCTGGGTAAAAAGCGGACACAGCACATTGGTAACAGAAGTATAAACCAGAATGACGTTCGTGAAGCAGCTGCCAAAAAAGCAAAAGTAAAAAAAAAAATCTAAAGGGAAAAAGCCACTAGAGAAAACCTCAGAGATGCTGAACTCCCAGAGTAGCCTCTCGGTTATAGCAGCCTCTAATGCCAGTGTGATAGGATATTCCAGGAAGGGGAGAGGCGAGAAAAGACTGTGTGGGATCTGGACAAATAATAAGACCTGCACACTGCACACACTGGACAGAACCTGGTGTCTGTCGATAAATAAGCACATAGGAGACATCTCAGCACTTATTCTGCACTCCACATCCCATGGCCAGTATCTGAAAGAAATTGCAGCATTACATTTTACCAATCCATATAAGAACACACTCTAGACTGTTTTGTTGAGTTATTGGAGGAACACAAAAAGCTCCCTCTGGCTCTCATTTTTTTTTTTTTTAACATAGTAGAAGTAAAATCAGAAGATGTGGGGGTGGGAGGATTGCCCCCTCTGCGTTGGATTTAGTGGCTGTCATGCAGAGAAGGATTGGGGAGGAATTGTACAATGACTGAGCTGGTCTCTATGGCCATTAAGGGTATTAATCTCTCTCTCCACCTTCTTTCTCTTTGGCCTTGTCTGATGGAAAGACAGCTCCTGACCGTTGTGTCACCTACTCAGTAGGGGTAGAACATGTCCCTGGGTCCTCATTGTTAGCATAAGCTGAGGTCTACTTATTCAGTGCTGGCTGCGATCTTGTCTCCAACTTCCCACTACATCTTCTTCTGTATCGCTGAATCCAAGAGGACTCACCTCCCTAGCAACACTTCTTGCAGGAATGGACAAGCGACAATAGTCTTCTACAACACTCCAAATTGAAAGAAACTTACCTCAAAGTACTTCCTTGAGCTGCCTGCAACTACAGCGTACTAACAGCTCTTCTCAGGTTGACGTGATATGAGCAGAGGCCAACAGTGACTTGCGTCCATCCTGTAGAGCCACGCTGCGTTTACACCTGCCGCATTTACTGCAGACATGAGGATCCTCACTTTCCTGGTCGGAATCAAGACTCTGTGGGTTTTGGCTTTCTCCTCGTTGTCCAATACGATGGCTGTGAATAACAGCGGTAAATGGTGGTGAGTGATACCTGCTTGGGTGATTTAATAGAGAATATACTAACTATAGCTGGACTATGAGCTTATGTAATAATAATGCATGTACACTTTTACATGCGTTTATCTAAAGTGCCCGGCTGTTGACAGTGCGTAAAAAGTATTAGACTCCCTATCAAAACACCACAATAATCTTGCTTATTTAAAAAAATGTAATAGGGAATATAACATTTACTAGACGTGTATATCACTTTGTATGTTGTGAAAATGAAAGCATGTTGATTCTTCCATTCTGAAACAATAACTTCATAATGTATACATTGTTGTCAATAATACAGTAACTATTCAACATTTACAAATATAGTCATATTAACCTATGTCAGACCTGCACTTAATATAACTGTATATCCAACCTCTGTGTAGTACAATGCACCAAATATTCACCCACTACTGTATACAAATAATGTACTTGTACACGATTTGACAAAGCATCTAACTTTCTTCCACTACATAATAATGTATAAGTAGTATGCAAAAATTGCACTTTATAGAACAGTGCATGTAATCTGTATCCAATATGACAGTGTACATAATATACATTCCATATAACTTTGCACCTAACATGTATTCAGGATAACAGTGTATCCAGTATACCTGTGCACATCACTTACATCCAATATAACAGTGCGTCTAACTTCTATCTAATAAAACAACAAATTTAATGTATATTCAATACTACAGTTCACTGAAACTGCATCCAGTACAACAGTGTGCCTAACCTGCATCCAATATAATAGTGCACCATACCATTAGACAATATAATAGTACATTTAACCTACATATCATATAACAATGCACTTAACCTGCATCAAATATAAAACTGCACTTACTCCACATCAAATTTGTCAGTGTAATTAACATGCATCCAGAATAAACAAGTGTCTTATGCCATCCGCTGTAACAATGCACCTCATCTCCTTCAATATAACGGTGCACCTAACACGCACCCATATTAACAATGTACTTATGATGCATTAATATAATAGTGTACTTATCATGTATCTAATATATATATATATATAGTGCACCATACCATTAGACAATATAATAGTACATTTAACCTACATATCATATAACAATGCACTTAACCTGCATCAAATATAAAACTGCACTTACTCCACATCAAATTTGTCAGTGTAATTAACATGCATCCAGAATAAACAAGTGTCTTATGCCATCCGCTGTAACAATGCACCTCATCTCCTTCAATATAACGGTGCACCTAACACGCACCCATATTAACAATGTACTTATGATGCATTAATATAATAGTGTACTTATCATGTATCTAATATATATATATATATATATACTATATATATATATATATATATATATATATATATATGCCTATGTGGCATACAATATAATAGTGAATCTCATCTCATTCAGTATAACAGTGCACATAATAAACATCCATTTAGCAATGTACAGTGTAACTTATGTCATGTGATATCACATGTACCTCATTTCATCTGACATAACTGGTAACCTAAATGGCATCCGATATAATAGTGCACCTAACCTGAATCCAATATAATAATGTACCTGACTGGCATTCAATATAACAATGCACCTAACATACATACAATTTAACAGTCTACCTAACAGACATTCAGTGTAATATTTACCATTATCTGCATCCTACAAAACAGCGCACTTCATCTTATCCAATGCAACAGTGTACCTAAGCTGTATCTAGTGTAATATTGCATTTCACTTCATGCAGAGTAACAGCATATCTTATCTCATCCAATATAATAGTGTGCCTAACTTACATATAGTACAACAGTCCACCTCACATTCAATGTGCCTTATATTATTATTATTATTATTATTATTATTATTCTTTATTTATTTATAGAGCACTGACATATTGCGCAGTGCTGTACATACAATGACATGAAACAGAGGGTAGACATGGCCCTGCCCAAATAAGCTTTCAATATAAGAGGTGTGGGGAACATTGGGTAGATAAGGTATTGGGATAACAATCATCGCTGCGGTGGGGAAAGTGTGTATGGCTACTGTAAGGCAGAAGCATTATCCGCCACCAACCTTAGAGCAGTTATTGGTGACTGGCATTTCTGAGTAGTAACAGGTGGTATTGTATGGATGAATTCTCTAAGCTGTGTCACCAACGTCGCTTTGGCCCAATATTTAATATAACGTGTGTCTAAATTTTGACCCTTGATATAAGTCATACTGCATCTACATTGTGTCTCTTACCTCTGTAATGCTAAAGTATTTGGCCAACTTTAATTATATTGCATAACGCCTGTGTGCTTAGCTTCTAGTGTAATAAGAGGATGAATACAGTGATACTGCAGCACCCTTACATGCTTAGGCTAGGGTTTACCTTGTTCAATGTCATTTCATCTCTCCTCTATATATATTTAATGAAATGTTATATTGTGTTGTTATTACATGAAATAATACTCATGACGATAATATTATAAAGTGGGCAGTGGTTCTAGAACAGATACACTGTTATATACAGCTTTTATAATACTCTTTTATTTTTAGATTTTAGGTTTAACAATGGTTTTACCAGTTAATTAAAAAAAAGATTACCTAAAATGATATATTTATTATATTTATCTAGTATTTTATCATTAGTTTTTCCAGCCTCCACCAGAACTGTATATTTAGATTGTATACATATTTATAACTAAAATAGTTTTTTTCATGAATTATTTAATTAGCTTTACCACACAAAAAGCAGCCATTCTATGTATATGAAATTATGATCTCATCTTCCCTTACATGCGTAATCATTTGATTTACATCTAACCACAGCCATAGTAACATAATACTCTGACTTACACATCCGTATACACATAGTAGAAGGCATGTGGTTGTCCATAGAGTAAACATAGCAGAAGTAAAGCAGAGGGGATACAGGTAATGGATAACTAGTTAATCCAGAGTCATCATCCGCTATTTATATAGCGCCACTAATCCCGCAGCGCTGTACAGAGAACTCACATCAGTCCCTGCCCCATCGGAGCGAACAGTCTAAATTCCCTAACACACACAGATAGAGAGAGACTAAGGTCAGTTTAATAGCAGCCAATTAATCTACTAGTATGTTTCTGGAGTGTGGGAGGAAACTGGAGCACCCAGAGGAAAACCACAAAAACACAGGGAGAACATAGTCCAACTATAATTCTGCTTTCTGTTACATATATATATATATATATATATATATATATATATAAATATGTATATTGTAATGAAATAAAGGCATGTCATGTGTTTGCCTATATGTTTGTATTTTTCATTTATTAATGATTACATTGTTCCAGTGTCTTAATCCTCTTTGTGTCTCTTGCAGGGGCATAGTGAATGCAGCCTCCACTGGGAACGTGCTACCTGGGTCGGACATAGAGCCAGTTCCTCTGGTGCTGGATCCAAGTCTTCAGCTTTTAAGTCGGAGACAGAGACGTCTAATCCGCCAAAACCCAGGAATCCTCCAAAGCATCACCCGTGGGCTTCTCAGTGCTATCCGAGAGTGCAAGTGGCAATTTCGGAACCGCCGTTGGAACTGCCCCACAGGACCTGGAAACCATGTGTTTGGGAAGATCATTAATCGAGGTAAGAACTGGATGGGATTGTTATAGAGGGAAGTGAGGCAGTGTCCAGCTGTTTTGCTCAATGATGCTATTCATTTGTGTGTGTGATTAGGCTCATGGTAACAGATTTATCTCTTTTTCACAGGCTGCAGGGAGACGGCCTTTGTGTTTGCTATCACTAGCGCTGGGGTGACTCATTCTGTGGCTCGCTCCTGTTCCGAGGGCTCTATTGAGTCCTGCTCATGCGACTACAGGCGTCGGGGCCCCGGGGGACCAGATTGGCACTGGGGAGGTTGTAGCGACAACATTGACTTTGGAAGGTTTATTGGAAAAGAGTTTGTCGACTCCAGTGAAAGAGGGAGAGACCTGAAATATATGGTGAATCTACACAATAACCAAGCAGGCAGGATGGTAAGTACAGAAAGTGCTTTCTAACTATTGTTCTTCATGCTAAATTTTATCAGATGTATTGAGTATATCAGCAAAATGGAAATTGAATCCAGATATAGTAGTCACAATATTTTACACTCAGACAGGCATTGCACTGCACCCATGGCATGACCACTGAATGAGTTTTTAAAACACAGTTTAAAAACATCTTAAATGGAAAGCATACAATTTTAATATGTACAAATGTAAATAAAACATGTAAGTATTTTAGAAGCAATAAAAGAACTGCGGTTTTCAGAAAATGGTAATCTTTATACTCATTGGTAGTGGTAAGGTAGTAGATTACTGCCCTACAACAGTCATCAGTACAGGCTCATATACAGCATAAAGAGACTGGAAATGTAGACTGCGGGGAGGATCTGAAGACAAATTTGTTTTACATTATATTATAGAAAAACAAACTTAACTTTAAGGGACTCTAACCTCATGTTTGTTTGTGTGTAGGAAAATAAATGATAATTACTGTCTGTATCCATTTTCCATCTTTGGATGTGGTAGACTGTACACTTATTTGTATATAATAGGCAACCATTTGTGGTCCTTGCTGTTCCTTTCTGCTCCCCCCCCCCCGACCCCCCTTGTACTCTTCCTATAAATATAGGGTGATTCAAAAGTCGCAGTACACCCTTTTATTTCAAAAACTCTACAGGTAATTGGGAAACCTGAATACTCCAGTAAGGTATGGGTGATGTGGTCTATCTTTTACGGTATGTACCAAACATGGGCGCCATCTTGAAATCGGCCCAATTCCTGTAGAGTTTTTGAAATAAAAGGGTGTACTGCGACTTTTGAATCACCCTGTATAATCCCCTGTAGATAAATGTCTGATACTTACCTATAGTTGAAAGGGGGAGGAATAGTGTAGATAGAAGTGGGGTGTGCGACTTTTTAGTATAGATATATAGGAGAAGGTTTTACTTGGAAAGACAAGAAGAATAATAAGGATGCTTCAAATGGACTCTTTAACTACTGTTTGTAGCAGGCACTGTCATGCAATATATAAAATTCCCTTCTGTACAAAGATTTCTAGAAAGTTATTTCTTTATAATGTCATTAAATACATCATGTGGGAGAGCTTTAAAAATGTGGTTAGTGTGGTTTTATTCTAAATTTGTTTCTAAGCAGCTACTGTATAAGTCAGCGTACATGTGCAAACAATTTATATTATTCCTAAACAGTCATGCAGCAGGCAGGCCTGTAGGTTTTTTTAATCTAGATTTCCCCCATTCAATAGATGCCACCTGAAATAGTGTTCTTGCCAGTGGGGAAATCAGGCTGACAAACACACTTTTTGCAGTATTGCCAGTTGTAGCCATCCTGATCTTAAAAAGGACATTATCTATATTAGAAATGTTCTCCTTATAATGGAACTAACCCTGCCAAGTATTTGTATATATTGTAGAGAAGGGAGAACTGTCTACCTTACCTTTCCTTGAATGCCAGATGTTTATGGTTATTCAAAAAATCATTCTAAGTTTGCAGAATGGATGGTAGCATTTTTTTATGTCCTTTGAAGGAGTTCAGTTCTTAATAAAAACTAAAACTATGTACTGCCTGTGGCTAAGTTACATTAGTAAGTGTTGTTCACTGACAAAACTAAGTAACTGAAAGAACCACTCATGGTCCAGCAAGAATGCAAACAACAGTAGATGTAGCTCTTTTGGCACCACAGGCCAGATTTACAGCTTCTTTCCACTCCTCTGCATAACATTAAAGGAACATTGTAACCAAAAGATGTATAATCTATATTTATGGTCAAACATATCTGTAAGGAGAGGCCCAGAAGCACGGTAACTGAATTATTGTTGGAGTAGACATTCATATTCACAGATCCAATAGACATGATGGTGATGATGATGATGACGACCACAATAATTACTTATTTATTCAAAAGGATGCCAGTGTGGCTTAGTCAAATGAAATTTTATATCAAGTACTTATTTTGACATTGTGGAACTCATGACTGTCAGTGTCCAGGAGGATCAGCCCTCTTCAGAAAATGACTGGACCAGTGGAAGTTATTTGTACATCATGTTCACACTTAGAAAGACGCATTTAAGATTCTTTACATCACAATCAGTTAATTCTAACATTACTACCAGATTGTAATAAAGCAAAGCAGTATATAAATGCATTGTTATTTACTCAAATGTTGCCCAAAAACAGGACACAGTGTCAAGACTGATATTACTGTATGCAACAATGAATTTGAGCAATTATATCTTTAATTATTGTCATATAAAAGTGTAAGAATTGGGATGTTCTGAAAGTAAGACATACAGATTGTATATTGTACAAGTTACATAACGTGAAGGGACAAGGAGTACAAATTAATTTTTGTTTTGTTGATAAATGGGAAATACTGACTGCTTTTGTATACTGGGCAGCTTTATGTTTGCACTTTGATGATAAACAAGGATGTGCCCCCTCCCAATCCTAAATCTGTCCAGACATTTTACAGATGCCCCCGTGCAGGACAACAGGATTTTTCCAAGGTGCAAAATCGCAACTTGTAGCTGGATTTACTTCTGACTCTGATTGAAAAATGTCCATTTACTTTCATATTGAACTACTGATAAAAACTTTAGATCATATTATCATGCACAGTTTAAGTTCAAGATCTAGCATTTGTATTTTGTCAACAGATGAAACACATAGCCATTATAACATACATAGTACAGGGGAAGGATTACTACATAGCTGTTTTGAGCTGTGCAAAAATGTATGCTTCCTTTGCCATTTAGCTCAGTGTTTGAACTTGAGCAGTATTGTACTAGTGCATTATGTAAGGATGTTGTTGTCTTGCAGACAGTGTTATCAGAGATGCGCCAAGAGTGCAAATGTCATGGAATGTCGGGATCCTGCTCTCTCCGGACCTGCTGGATGCGGCTCCCCCCTTTCCGAGCAGTTGGGGATGCTTTGAAAGACCGTTTTGATGGTGCCTCCAAAGTCACTTACAGTAACAATGGCAGTAACCGCGGTGGTTCTCGAAGTGACCTTCCACACCTGGAACCTGAAAACCCCACCCATGCAATGCCTTCTTCTAAAGATCTTGTATACTTTGAGAAGTCCCCAAACTTCTGCAGCCACAGTGAAAAGACTGGAACTCCAGGTACAACAGGACGATTATGTAACAGCACCTCCTTAGGCTTGGATGGCTGTGAACTCCTGTGCTGTGGACGTGGTTATAGAAGTCGATCTGAAAAAATCACTGAACGGTGTCACTGCACCTTCCACTGGTGTTGTCATGTCACCTGTTTGAACTGCACAACCACACAAGTGGTTCATGAATGCTTGTGACATTTGCTCTCCTCTGCTCTGCAATGAGCACATTACAATTGTAGCTCAGCTTTTATTTGAAAGGCTGTGAGCAGCGACAGTGTGGCTTCAAGTCAGGAAACAGCACTGGCAGATTAGCGCTCTATTAGGCTGACATTCCACAGAGAAGAAATCAGGGACATGAGATACTGCTCCAAAATAACTTAAAAACTCAAAGGCTCAAGGTTGCACAGCTCCATTTTAGCCTTGAGTTCTTCAATCCCTCATTACAAATCTGTATATATAAGGTATCATTCAGACCTGTATAGCATACTCTAGTCACTGTACTTATACTGTACTTAAATAGTTGTTCAGCTAGCACTGATTATCTTGCACTGATGACAGTTTTATTAGCTTAACCTTATGTATCTGATACATAGGGATTAATGCCAAACCATGGTACCTCATGTTACACGATAGATACAAGCTGAAGACAATATATATGTTATGCTGTTCTTATCCCTGGAAACAGAACAATTAATATACTCAACAAGGTACAATAAGGTAAGGACTTTCCTGAAGGTAACTCAATTCCAGTTGTGCGTAGAAAGCTACCATATTTATATTATTCACACACAATCTAATGGCGATGCATTAGTATCAGCAGTATTGCAGCCGGGGTTGTGGAGGAGAATGAATAGAACAACGCATGTATGTCTGAGATCTAGGCCTCCCGAGGAACTTATCTCAGGACAGTGGCAAGGAGAGTAATGAAACCAATGCTAGGCAAAGAATGAACTACTGAAAGCAATTGCAGCTCTTGTAGGAGTACATGCTAGTCTAAACCATGAATGAATATTTGTCAATGAGAAACATAATGGCAGAATACCCCACTGGGAATAATATTAGAATCTGAATATGACAAAGGAGGTTTTATTTACTCTCTCAGCTGGATAAGTGGTGGGAACAAAAATTAAGAGGCTCTGTTACCAATATCTAAATGTCGTTCGCAAAAGGCTTGTTTAGTGAGTGGGCCAAACAGACGCCTGTATAGACCCTACACCGAGCAAGTCTGAAACAGAAGAGATTAAAACTTGTCACGTACTGCCATCGGTTGTGAGGGGTTCTCCCTACTTAACATACATGGCACAATTTATTTATGCAAATGCACTTCTTTAAAAGGTCTTATTGCCCCCCCCCCCCCCCCCCCCCCATTAAATGTTTCTCTTAATTTTCTTAAAAGACACTGGCATATTTTATAGTGGGAACAGAACACATATTTTATAGTGGGAACAGAACACTTATTTTTCTCTATTTTTAAGGCAGAAAGAGAAACGGTTACTGGGATTTCTTACATTTCAGTATCTGCAAATAATTGCACACATATTTTGACGTGAACTGTTAACTTGGAATCATCACAGGCAAGTTCATCATATTGGAAAAGCTGAAGGGAGGAAGAATATTGGTCTGGAGTAGGTTCCAGGCACAGTTAAAGGGAGAGCTGTCAATTGGAAAACTAATAGTCCTTACAGCAGAATAATATGTATTTATTTATTTTTGTCATTTTTAACATCACAAATGAATATCTCTCTCCCCCTCTCTCTCTCTCTCTCTCTCTCTCTCTCTCTCTCTCTCTTTATATATATATATATATATATATATATATATATATATATAATGTGCATATATATGTGTATATATATATATATATATATATATATATATATATATGCATATACATAGATATATGCATGTATATGTATATATATATATATATATATATATATATATATATATTATATATCAGACTTTGCTATAAATGCCTATACTTGGTCAAGTGGACACATGTGGCTTTAGAATTCCGACTAGGTAATCGCCGGTGCAGAACCTTAGAAACTAGAACCCAAGGATTGCCTAGGCAGAATTCTATAGCCAGGTGTACTCTGAGTATGAATTTGTTGTAAAGTCTGGTATGTATTTTTTATTTATGATAGTGATTATTTGTGATGAAATTGAACAAAATGCATTATTTTACTGTAATCTATTGTTTGTTTTTTAATATTGTGATAGTTGCCCTTTAAGCATTACTAGCTGTACTTCAGTGACTACACACCATATACAATCCCATTTCTGTTTTGTCTACCTGGATACCTTAGAAATCCCGTTGAACTATAAAGGGACATGTGTCTGACACATGGCAGAGTTTGCATGCTTCATAATTTATGATATTCTGTAGGTGCTATTAAGGCCATAAATGGAAGATACTGATTACTTACACAATGTGTGATCTGATACCACTGATTTCTGAATAAGTCGTGGCTTTCCATATTATATATAATTGTGCTAAGCATGGATGAATTTATGAAAGGTGTAAATCTTGTTAATATTTTAAAAATCTAGTGCATCTATGGTAAGATTTACTCCTGTAGGACCATATATTACATCTATTACAATAATCTCTGCCATGTTAGAGATTAAAGTTATATCTGTTATCTTTTCATACCACTGATGTAATGTTCATAGTGTACATATGCTGTCATTACAATGGTCAAAAGCAGCATTGTGTGTCAGTGTTACGTTTATACAACACAAAGTGTTCAGAAAATTTAAATAATAGTTCAAATCTAATTATGGCTAATTTGGCACAATGTAGACATCCTTAGTTTTCTGCTTCAAACCTTAATGATATTTTAATATTCTGTGACAAAATCAACATCGACATATTTGAACAACATCTAAGGGGCATATTAAATTAGGATTCGCGGCCGCACGGGTCCCGGGACCACAACATCAGGGATTTGTGTGCGCACCCCATAGGGCTGTGCACAGAAACCCGCAATGTTGCGATACCGTAATGGCACTTTATAGGCGCAGCCGGGTGTAATCGCGCCCGTGAATCCTAATTGAATATGACCCTAAGTCTACACTCCGCATACATTAATGCTCTTGATCATTGTAATACACAACACCTAGACATTTGTGCAAGTCCAAAAGTGTCAATCTAAATATATATTGGATTATACTTCTTTATTAATTATAAACACCCGGATTAACCACTTGCCGGTACAGTATAGTACGAGATATATATATATATATATATATATATATATATATATATATATATATATGTCTCTAGGTTTCATCTGTCTATTGTCTTTACCATTAAAACATCACAACAAGAATCTGTAGTGAGTACAAGAAAAATATTTAAATTAATTGAAGCAATATTTAGTTTAATTAGAAAGAGTAAACCCAGATTCGCCATGTTTCCATTATTTCATTGTCATTCACTACAGCATTTTATTAAGGGCACGTCATGAATCTGTTCTTAACACAGCAGGTGTGCCATAAGAGGGCTGGAATTTACTGGCTCAGAAAAAATATTCCTTTACCTATTGAGGTAAATTCAATTTAAAACACCACACTGGAAGTTGCTGGATATTTTATATGTATATAAATATGGTTCATGTACTCATTGACCAACATGCTTCTGTTTCTTGTATGTCACCACTAATGTATATTTCTACTGTGTTCTATGACTGTGGCATACAGTCCTGGGAATAAATGTGCCTCAGAGTCTACTTTAGGGTGTCAGGTGTATTCCTGATGTCACTAATCCAGCTGTGGTCTGTAATTATTCTTAAAACATACAGTTTCTGTCAAATGTAAATGCCTTATTTTGCTTTTTGTGTACATTATCCAAAATATTTTTCTAGGATATATGTGGGAGTTATATTTTGAAGTAGGCTATATCAATATTACCTGTAAATAACCCTGCAGGAATCTGTGTTTTTGTAAATAAAAGTATTTATTGTGATTACTTTTATATCCAACATTATGCTTGTCAGCTTCATTTCTCTGATGTGAATAATTTATAAAACTTGATCCAAATTTGTCCTCTGTGAATGTAAGCCTGTGAACTGTTAGACTGCATGATGTGTGTGGGGGTCACTGGTCCTTCATTAACAACTTAAAATGATGAATTGTCGGATAGAGTCGCACAATGACAATCTGCTATATGTGGTCATTGTGCGACTTCGACTCTGTCTGCATCTCCCTGGTACATGGAATGCCAATGGATGGAAGTATATGTATGAGGTCTCAAGAGGAGCTATCCACAGTTTTGGTGCTGAAAACAGCGGGTGAGGACGGAGCGACAGGGCAGCGTCTGCTGTTATACGCAGGGTCCATATGATGCGCTTATGTCTGCGGTTACACTAACCATACGCAAGATAAGAATCGCGTTCTATAACGCGTTTCATAGTAGCTGATTGGATCCGTACACCTCATCCGTTTCATAATGACCCATGTGATAAATCGCTGTAGTCACGTCCCACCGAGCACGATTAGTTTATTTCAGTCCATTTGCGGTTTAAATGTAAAAGAAAGAGCACACAAGCTGCAGACGCTCCTCAGTATAATGAGGGAGAGCCACCGAAATCTCTGTCCCGAAATAAAAGCTGAATATTTCAGCATGTTTTTCACCTGCTTCCAATTACAGCCAGACTGGGCGTAGCTTACCCCGTGCCTCCCCCTGCACCTTCCCCAGCCCTCACCAGCAGATGCACACTCTCTACCATCTGAAATAAGCTGTGGTTCCTGGGAAGATCCCAAGATCCCCACAAACACGCTTCACATAAGAGGATACATACAGAAATGGCTCATTTTTCCCCCAAGCTCTGCTTTTAATTTCCAGAGATCGGTTATGTGTAGCAGAGGGAGGGGTAATTGCCATCTGTGAAAGTGAGATCCTGATTTTCTTCTCTTCCTCATCCTGGTAACCTCAGTCTGAGGTCAGTCAGGACAGCTGGATGCTAGCATTGCTATACAGAAAGTGGGTCACAGTATAGGTGAGAGGTGTGTGGTAAATCCTCACAATTATTTAGACTTGGCTTGTCTCCATGAAATATGATTTGTTTATTAAACAGTATATCTAAGTGTATTGTTTTATATCTTTATTTACTTGTTTTGTTTTATCTCCATCTTATTAGTGTCAGCTAGAGGGAAGGCAGAGATTCAACCAGAATATTAACATAAAAACAGGAGAGAAATTATAATTATAGCTACAACATTATGCTTCACATTTGTTTAAGGACATGTTTTTTGTTTGCTTTTTTAACAAGGTACACAATGTTACATGGGAATGACAGGTAAACTTCCAGTAAGATATTTAATCAGATATGGCAGCAACATGTCAAAAATATATTCCAGAAATACTTCTTTTTTTAGAGAGACAGATTCAGCAATGCCATTATTATTCTTATTTTTTTATTTATAAAGCGCCAACTTACTATGTAGCACTGTACATTGACGGGATCATGACACATACAAGTCATCTATACAATGACGTGAACCAGAAGGTAAAGCTGCCCTACAAAAATGAGCTTAGAAGTGTGGGGAACACGTAAGCAGCATAATAACAATTGAATTTGCTGGTGGGGAAAGTGTTTGTGTCTATTCATAGGCAGCAACATATTATATATCATTGGTGACCTGCATTTCTGTGCAGCTTCCAGTGGTGTGGTATGCTTGGAATGAGGAAAGTACTTTCTCCAAAGTACTCCCAATATAATACATCCAGTATGGGGGAATATTTGCATTTAATGGACTTGTATGTATTTTAAACAGTATTTAATATATAGCATTTTAAAATATCACCATGTGACAGGATGTAAATGTGTAAGTATCTTGTTGTGTAGCATCTTTATCTTATTAATTCAGTTGTTACCTTACTAAGTATTATTTGCTACTTCTTTGCTGAGGGGAAACAATTACTAAAATCACTTTACATTAGTGATTGGCAACAATGTATTCTTAATGGACCTCACTGGTGGACTTGGATCATGTAAAACAGTGATGGACAACATGTGGCCCTCCGAGCCTTCACCTGCGGGCCCCAGTTTTATTGTCAGATTTGTTTGTTATAGCTGTAACATTTGTTTCTAATGCCTGCTGATATGTTATTACAGATAGGTGTCTCTCTCTTTGATTAATTGTATTGTTAATTACACATATTATATGTATTTTAAAGGTTAGAGGGCCACTCATTCTGCCCCTGAAGTGCATCATGTTACCTATCACTATTCTAAACCCATGTGTAGTATCTGTCACTATCCATCATCACACCAGAATACCGATCTTCTAGATAAATTCCCAGTTTAAAGGGATTTCCACTTTTGGATGGTTTTTAAATGCCCTACCTTTCCCACTATATTACTTTGATGGGGGTTCCTTCCCTGGGGATACAGCATTTCTGTTTTGCGCAGGGTTATTGCACTTACATGAAGCTGCGACCTCTGCTGCTCATCTGTGGCAACTCCGGAATTAGGAGAAAAGCAGCCAAATATTGTCTAGTCCCAAATATTCCTTTCCTCCACTTGTCCAAGTGGACTTCGCAGCCTACTGGCACATACACCCCTATTCTGTTGTAAGTTATATTCCAGTAATATTATGTTGCAAAATAAATATATATAGCTATACTTCCCTATGCCTGTAATTAAGTGGCATGTCCTGAAGCACCATATCTGTGAGTCATATTTAAAAGCTTCTGGTGCACATTGTGGTAGCTGGACTTTAGTAACATGAGATCTACTTTTGATCGCTCCCTGCAAGGTGATCCATCACGCTCTCATTTCTTAATAAAACACACATAAATATGCAGATAATACATATATGTAATCGAAATATAAAATAAGCAGCTATTACAATGATATGCAGTTAAATCAATTGCAGCAAAACAATTTCTCCCTCACTCTGGTTATTGAAAATCACACTGATATCTTATTTCCCGGCTTGTTTGGGTCCCCATGTAATCTCTGCCTACATGCAGACACAAACATCCTCCTGCAGGGGCATGGCTAAAGATTTATGGGCCCCTTAGAAATACCCTCTGGGCCATTATATACACCTATGCATTTATTATTATTAAATATGTACGAATCCATTCCCACTACTGCTGATGGTGATACAAACAGCATGTCACCATACTGTATGTGGGAGACTGCTGCCGTGACAACCCCCCCCCCCCCCCCAAAAAAAAACCAGAACAAAACAAAAAGAGCTACAGAGGTGAGTGGGGTCCCACGATCTACAAGAGGACACCCAATGGTTTACAGGTGATTACAATCTACCAAAGGCATCACATTTATATACTATTTCGATATGTACAAATATAATGTATTGTTTTGGTCACTGGCTTTTTTTATGATGATTTGTACATTCCACATTAAAAGATTTTGATAAGTTGCATTATATATTGGCATCCGATAAATCATCTAATCAATTCATAGGCATGACAATGAAGCTGTGTTGCTTTATGCAGATACTAGGCCAAACATGGTCTGTGTCTGTTCAAAAAGTCATTTAAAACATATAATTGAACTTGATCTTAAAATGCAGAGGAAAGAACTGAGATCATTTATAGACAAATTCCATGGAGTCTTCATGAAGTTGAACATCTTTGGTCTGATTCAAGCCAAATGCAGTATGACACAGATGCCCCCAATTGTAGTGGACAGTTCCAACTTTGTTAGATCTGCCCCTGGCTGTTTTTTCCCCCAGAAATGTCACCATCAGTTGAACTAAATACCATTGATTCTGTAGTATATAAATTGTTATGCAGCACTTGCTGGACTAATCAGGAGGTGATACCCATGTAGCCAATCACACAGAAGTACACAGGAGGCAAATCATATGAGTCCAGTGAATAGTCATTACCCACAACATAAAGATCCAGTATGGAGTGGCAGGATCTGCATTTTGACAAAGCTAATGTACAAATGAGGGATGGAAATCTAACCTTTTCCCACTCTATACTATGATTAAACAAAACATAGTTATAGTTCCAGTAAAATAATAATGTAATTAGATATAGGTCCGTTGGCTTTGCTGACCAGTGAGAAAATGTAATACTATGCAAGTAATCATTTATGAACCAATAGCTTCATTAAATATATATTAAAAGTTATCATAAAAAGTGTTACCCTGCTATAGTGCGTGTCCCCCTGCTATAGTGCCACCAACCCCTGCCGGGGTTAGTGGCACTAGGGCAGGGGAACACGCAGCAAGGGTCCAGTGCCGCGTGTTCGATTCAACCCGAGTTGCCACACAGTTCGGTTCAGCTCGAGTTGTCACACAGTTTGGTTCAGCCTGAGTTGCCACGCAGTTCAGTTCATCCCGAGTTGCCACACAGTTTGGTTCAGCCCAAGTTGCCTTCTGGCCTTGTCTGGTCCGAGGCTTCTCACAGTGCTGTCTGGTCCGAGGCTTCTCACAGTGCTGTCCGGTCCGAGGCTTCTCACAGTGCTGTCCGGTCCGAGGCTTCTCACAGTGCTGTCCGGTCTGAGGTTTCTCACAGTGCTGTCCGGTCTGAGTGGTAAGTCTGCTAATGAGCCAGATTGCCCAGAAGCCTCTTCTGAATCATGAAATCCTCCCCCAGTCTTTTTTGACAAAGACCTCAAACAAGTGACTACAGTACTTTAACTTTGTATCAAACTGTTTCCGTATTACTTTGCTGACCAATTTAGTCAAGTGGGATCAATAATCATGTGTTTCAAAGGAGAGCCACAAACTTGGGCCTTCTCATCATTTAATTTTGATGACCCTATAATTCAATTGATTGGTATTAATGGTATTAATACCATGGATGTTATTAATCCGTTTCTCAGAAATACATTCTATTAACAGTCAAATCTACTGGTCAAAGCTCTCCTGTTTCCATTCCAACCACTGTATCTGTTCCTGAGTTCATTCACAAATCATCTATGCATGTTTGTCAGGCGCCGCCCCGGCACTCTTCCTAGGTTCAGGGGATGGCCGCCTCTCCTTGCCGCTTGGTAGGCAACAAGACGCATTTCCAGTTTTTAGGGTCCTCTCTGTGCGGGCATGCGCAGAAATGATCTGCGCTGTGGGGCTTCCTGTCGGCAGTTAGCTGATCCTGACCGCCGAATCATTCCTCACTCCCTGCTATTTAAGGAACACTCTGGCACCATTGGGGTGCCAGAGTATTGGTTAACTCCAGCTCCAGCACTTCCGGTTTATATGCTCCATTGTGGTTTACTGACTTCTGGCTTGTCCCTTGGCTCATTCTTCTGGATCCTGATTTGCTACTGCACAGTCCGTTTGGTTTTGACCTTCTCCCCATCGCTGACACTTCTCCTGGTTCTCTCTATGTCCAGCGCTACTGTTTGACTCAACCCGGACCATCTGACTATTCCTGTCTACAACTCCATTGCGCTGGTAACTGACTTGGAGAACTGCGTCCTGCACATCCCACGCAGCGAAGACCAAACCTCCTTGCGGGGGTCCCTGGTGAAGACCAGGGATGCGTTAGACTCCGTTCCTCCCTGTTCAGTTGCGTGCCTCCAATGGTGGGACCCAACTCACCTCTGTAGCCTCCAATGCTGTCTATAACCGTGGAAATATTGCTTCCATTGCTCAATCTATATCTTCTAAAAATAAAGAGAACAATAAGGAAAAACCCGTTCCCCGTCAGCCAGCATCAATCACAACAGATACAAACCTTGGTTGCCGGCTTCATGGGCTTATCACATCTTGTCATAAAATAAAATGTCCGACTCTAGGTTGGGACTCAGACTCTGAGACTGAACTTCATATTTCTATAGACTTATTGGATGAACTTGACAATTCGTCTTGTGCTTTCGAATAATTGGGCTTTGTCTGCACTCCATTGGAGAAGGGCTCAATTATGTCTCCTAGAAATTCCCAGAACAAAAGAAAGCAGGAGAAGAAAAAAGCCTGACAGAAACTTTTTATGGAGCATCTGGAATCATGTATCTGGTTCTCACAGATTTCTTTCTTTAAGTCATTGTTTAAAATCCTGACACCTCTGTGAAATCTGCAAATTTTAGAATGTTGTTATGGATAGTGATAAATTTAGGAAAAATCTTGGTGCAGACATACATATTGATGGGTATAATTATTTATTGGCTAAAGGTCACACAACAATTAGAACCAGCTACTCTGCCATAAATATTTTCTAACAATTAAGAAGTCACAAATTGAAAAAAAAAAAAAAAAAAAGCTGGCCATTTTCTTAATGTATTATGATCATAATGTTTTTGGGGCCATTTTAGATCACTCGCCTCATTATTATTTCCGCTGCAGATCTGCATATGGGAACAACAGCATTGACCTGCTGGGTTATTGACTCCGAATGGTAGTGTGGTGTAGCCTATCCACCACGAGCTGTACCAGCAGCTCCACTTACTGAGGGCTGAAGTCAGGCTGCTGATGCTTTGTGGATGCTTCGCTAGACCCAGACATTTCATCGTCAGTCTAGAATATGACGTTCCCCTGAAAAATACTACAGGATAGCACAATACAGCTAAATACCAAATTGGATTTGAACGCTCACAAAATGGGGGGGGGGGGGGCAAGCCACAATCCACCTCTTCCCCATTATATAGAGTCTGCTGAGGTGTAGTGTTACCCCAGTGCAGCGTGGGAACCCCTCTAACAGGGTAGATGCCCCTTATGGCGTTTATACAGTCCACTATTATCATCAAAGGGGACAGGTACTCCAGTATGGATAAACATAATGAAAGTGTGTGTGTATATATATATATATATATATATATATATATATATGTATATATATATGTGTGTGTGTGTTAGAACCTCAACTTACATAACTACAACCACACCTGGAAAGACCTCTACAAGATTCAGCTGCAGCTCCTTGCAGAAATTAAGAGGGACATTGCCAGGCATAAGTTCACTATCACGAAAAAATAAATATGCTTATAGCTTTATCTGGACCATGAATTATCCCAGTATTAGATATAGTAATGTTTCTTGTAATACCCTTCACACAACATTGTACAACACATACTATGTATTAGTGATGTGTCAGTATAATGGATACATGTGTGATTTCAAAAATAAATATTTTAAATTGAATGCAAAGACCTCCAAGGTCAAGTCAATATGGAAGTGATGTAAAGGTGTTTGTAAACAGATGTACAATGACGGAGTAATGCTCCATGTGTGATGTTTGTTTGTAACCATACAATGAAAGGTAAGGGTGTAACAAAATCACATTTTTAAAAATACTAATATTCCTAAAAACAATAAAATAATAATATAAAAAAATAAATGAAAGCTGAAAGCAGTTAGAGAATATTTCTTACAATTATAATATGTAAAATAAACCTTCAGAATGCTGTGGGAGGTGAGGGAGGAGCCTCAGGAGTAACTGAGAGAGGACGCCCTGGAGGAGCTCTAAGAGATCTATGACTAGGCCCAGGAGGAGCCAGGGAGCCCACACCAGGTCCCTGAAGAGCAATGTAAGTACCTTGATTTTATAATACCATAGAATTTTTGTGTAAAATAGTATAGGCTTCATAGTTTGTTTGTTTTTTAGCGATTCCTTAATAGTCTAGAACAATACCTAGGCCATTAAGAAATCACCAAAAAATGAAATTCAGGTGTATAAATTAGGTGTAAAAAAAATAAAATAAGATTCAGGTGTGTGACTTAGATGTATGAATTAATGAGAATTTTTTTTCCTTAAGTAAAACAAACCTACCAGAGCTACATCTGCACGTGCTTCCAAAATGCAGTCTTCTGGCTTCTATTGTTAACAATAAGATGATCTTTATTATAATTAATAGAAATGTAGCACCTCTAATCTCTGTACAGATAAAGAAATGTTGGACCAAACTACACCCACAGAGCAAAAATATGTTTCTAACATGTAATAAAGTTGTGATGTTTAAATATAGTGCCCCCTGCACATTTTGCTTGAAAAAAACAGAAAATAAATGAATAAATAAAAATAACAAAATAGGGTGAATTGTCCAGTGAAGGAACATTACCAGTAAATGAACATTTTCAGGTTTAGTGCAGTAAAACAAGCTTTAAACTTGTCAGCCAAATCAGAGCAAGTGTCTCATTTTAAACTATGAAAGTATTTTACATTGTTCATTTGTTCATTCACCTGACTTGTGGCTATTTGTATTCAATCACTGGTCTTTTCCGCACCTCTCCTTTTTTTAAATTGTAAAATTTTAACTATTACTTTAATATTGAAACCAAAATAGTATTTTAAAAGTAAACATAGTAATGATGATGATACATTTATTAATATTGTTTTTATGTTGTATCTTAAACAAGAGAATTCCTTTATGTGTTCATTCACTGGACAAATAACCCTAAGTTGAAATCATCAAAAAATATTATTTATAAATTCTGGTTTTAGTTTACATTTGTTTACGGTTTGAATTTTTCTTTTTCTTTATAAAAGAGTTATATGTTCTAAAACAAAGATCTGTGTGTGTTTTATTCTTGAAAAGCAAATGTGTAATAATGAGACATATTTGATAATAAAGGATGTGATAAATGGGGTACTTGTTAGTGTGGAATACTGCAGGTTAATTGTCAGCAGTCCGAAGTGTTTTAGAACTAATAAGGGTGATAAAGGAAAGTCACGTAGGTGCGTTCAGATGTCAATTAGTAGAAAATATGCATGTAGGGAAAATAGTACAATTGCTCCTAAAACAAACCAAAAGCTATAAGCAATTACGCTATGACCGGTTTATGTCTTGTGAATGATTTTCTACTGTATTCACATCAGAACATATCTTAGCAAATGTTGCATTTCAATTTCGAATCAAATCCTATTTAATGCCGAGAGGGCAGTTACATCATAAAATGCAATTACCTGCTGTTGATTAATATTTGCCAGAAAAGTTGTCATGACAATTAAGTTATAATATAAATATATATTCTATAATATATAATATTTACTTTACAGTCATTCATGCCAAATATTTACTTTAAGGCACACTAGCAAAATTCTTTTTACCCTTATATGCAAGTTTTTACCGATAACGGGGTTGGACTACCTCCATCCAACTATATTATATAATGCCATTGAACAGGAAAGACAGACGCAGCAGTCCTTCCAGCCCATGTGAATAGATGTGAGCTGTTCACATCCTGCTAACATCCAATTATTTGTTGCTGTCTTCGACGGTATCTTGATCAAGAAAATTGGTGAAGAAAATTTGGCATATCTGCACATCAGAAGAAAATACAGAAAACATGACCAGTCAAGACCAGGGCACAGAAACCCCATTCCCATACAGGCACATTTATTAGGACACCTCCAAGGTAAAAACACACATCTGTTTTGGTTAAATGTGACTCACATTTTCTTCATACACTCTCATACTAGTGTCTTCCATTTCTAAGACCAAATTCTGCCCCAAGTGTGCATCCTTCAGGTGATAAACACCTCTGTCATTATTTATTCATGATTATTTATGATTCAATTTGGTGATGCAGAACATTCGAACATGGTGTCGTAAAACACAGTCTACGCCTACTCTTACACATTGCAGACTGTGTGACACTTTATACATGCATAGCAGGTGAAATCATTTGAAAGTGTAAAAAATTAAAGGTGTACTATTAAAGAAAACTAAGTTAATATGAACTAAAAACAATGGAGGAAGATAGTTCTTTGGAAATCTAAAAGAAAGAACAGCAATAAATGATTTACGTGCAGACAAGTTTTGTTACTTCTCTCTCAATCTTTATTATGTACCAGAAAATATGCCAAGGTGAAGAACATATTTTTTTCCCTGAAAGAGCAGAATTGGGTATGCACATGGAAGTAGAGATTTTTTTCCGTCATTTTTGACCAATACATTTCCCCTCACTGCCCTGGCATTGCTCTCTATTAAATTGTTTAGCAGTGCTCCTCACAGTTACTGTAGGAGGAAGCACGTGATTGTTATGTCTGCTTGCATGACATTTACACTAAGTAGCATCAAATATTGACTTTTATTTTAATTCCTGCTTTTGAAATTTTCAGGATAATGGATTGCTAGATAAAAGATCCCTTGCCTGTACATCTGTACAGACACTTTGCTCGGCCATTGACAGTGTAGTGGGCCATCATAGGAAAAACTAAAATCATATCATAGTCCAGCCTACTATCACTTTCGCACCACTGCCATTATGAATTGCAGTTGTACTTTTGGTATATTAAGCCAGTTTAAATATTTCCATATATGTAAAAAATATTCAATGAAAACATAATTTGTGAAAAGACCTTTTAATTAAAATACACTAGCATAATGCAGCAAAAAGAAAACAAAGGGCATGGAGGACCCTGCTCTCTACAGAGCTTACATTCTAAGTGGAAGAGGGCACAGTTGAAACAAGAGTGTCATGGGCACTAGAAGTCTTTGCCCAGGATATCACCAGATGATGGACTTACCAGAGTAATATAGCTGGTACTATGGTTCTCTGGTAGCAGGGTGACAACGGAACAGGAGAAACAGCAGATGGTGAGAGAATGCTCAAGGAAAGTCTATGACTAGCAGCAACTGGTAATGAGTAGATGAATGTACACGAGGAACCAGATGGACAAGTAAACGTGAGGAGAGTCAGTGGTCTGCGTACAGCAAGTTGTACCACTGCTATAGTGAGGAGGAATGTCCAGGAGTAGCGAGGAGGTAGTGAGAGTCAGTGGTCTGCGTATAGCAAGTTGTACCGCTGTCTATAGTGAAGGAATGGAATCCAGTGAAAGTAGGTAACGGGGAAGTCAGTGGTCTGCGTATAGCAAGTTGTACCACTGCTTATGTGAGAGGATACTTGAAACTGGTGTCAACAGGGAACAGGAGTCAGTGGTCTGCGTCAGCAAGTTGTACCACTGATATATATATGTGAGGAGGGGCACGAGGAGATGAATGTAAAGCAGAGTATACACGGGGCACACAGAACTTGATCCCACGATGATATCCACAATACAACGATAACTGACAAGCACTGCTTGAAGTATACAAAGTCACAATAGCTATCCAGGCAATAGGAAACAAAGTCAATGGTAACAATAGCTTCAGTGGATAGGAGGCTCCGGAGGAGAACACAACTCAGTCCAGATGGATATGCAATACAAAAGCAAAGTCAATGGAAAGTATGCATACCGCGGTTCAGGAGAGCAGGCTGTCAGAGAGACGTGCAGGGATACCTGAACGGCTGAAGGCCGGCAGGAGGAGAGACCACTGGAGGGTGGAAGCGGTAATCAGGTTGGTGCAGCGCACGGCAGGTAATCCAGAATCAACGAAGCAATACTCAGGAAGCAGTAGTAAGTGGAACTGGAAACATGATGAACACGGGAGAGTTGAGGCTGTCTGGTATCCAGTAGTAGTGGTGGAGGCAGCGGAGAGAAGGCACGCTGAACACGGGAGAGTAGAGGCGGTCTGGAACCCAGTAGTAACGGAGGCAGCGGAGAGCTGACACGATAAACACAGGAGAGTTGAAACGAACAGGAACTCTGTAGTAGTAACGGAGGCAGCAGATAGGAATCAGCTGAGTGCAGACACGATGAACAGAGGAGAGTTGAAACGAACAGGAGTCCGGAAGTAACAGCAGATAGGAATCAGCTGAGTGCAGGCACGATGAACAGAGGAGAGTTGAAACGAACAGGAGTCCGGAAGTAATAGCAGATAGGAATCAGCTGAGTGCGGGCACGATGAACACAGGAGAGTTGAAGTGGTCTGGAAACCACAATAGCAGTAAACAGGAATCAGCAGGAGCTGAATACACGAGGAACACCTTCAGAGGCTCATGGGGAATGAGACTCCAAGATCAGGCAACCAGGTAATGATCACAGGTGGTTTAAATAGGGAGGGTTGCCAGATCATCCAATCAATTAAAAGCAACAGGTACTGAAGGTTTGATAAGGGCTGCACATGCGCAGACCCTCAGGATGGCGGACAGCCACGGTTCCTGAACACACGGGAAATGGCACTCACAGTCCGGTGAGTGACAAAGAGGAGCTAATGTGACTCGGAGTGGAGAGCAGTCTCCCAACCACTTCACAGTGCTATAAACATCCCAAACTACCAACCCGACTTTATCAAATCCAGTCAACCCCCTCTACTAACTACTAAGAGTTTACCAAGGTAGGTTAGCAACACCACACAAGGTAATTCCCTCTCAACCCCCCCCTACTAAGTACTAGTAGTGTACCAAGGTAGGTCAGCGACACCACACAAGGTAACCATTCTCTCTCTTCCCTCTCACCCCCCCCCCCTACTAAGTACTAGCAGTGTACCAAGGTAGGTCAGCGACAACACACAAGGTAACCATCCTCCCTCTTCCCTCTCACCCTCCCCTACAAAGTACTAGGAGTGTACCAAGGTAGGTCAGCGACACCACACAAGGTAACCATCCTCTCTCTTCCTTCTCACCCTCCCCTACTAAGTACTAGGAGTGTACCAAGGTAGGTCAGCGACACTACACAAGGTAACCATCCTCCCTCTTCCCTCTCACCCTCCCCTACTAAGTACTAGGAGTGTACCAAGGTAGGTCAGCGACACCACACAAGGTAACCATTCTCTCTCTTCCCTCTCACCCCCCCCCCTACTAAGTACTAGCAGTGTACCAAGGTAGGTCAGCGACACTACACAAGGTAACCATCCTCCCTCTTCCCTCTCACCCTCCCCTACTAAGTACTAGGAGTGTACCAAGGTAGGTCAGCGACACCACACAAGGTAACCATCCTCTCTCTTCCCTCTCACCCTCCCCTACTAAGTACTAGGAGTGTACCAAGGTAGGTCAGCGACACCACACAAGGTAACCATCCTCTCTCTTCCTTCTCACCCTCCCCTACTAAGTACTAGGAGTGTACCAAGGTAGGTCAGCGACACCACACAAGGTAACCATCCTCTCTCTTCCCTCTCACCCCCCCCCCCCCCCCTACTAAGTACTAGGAGTGTACCAAGGTAGGTCAGCGACACCACACAAGGTAACCATTCTCTCTCTTCCCTCTCACCCCCCCCCCCTTCTAAGTACTAGCAGTGTACCAAGGTAGGTCAGCGACACTACACAAGGTAACCATCCTCCCTCTTCCCTCTCACCCTCCCCTACTAAGTACTAGGAGTGTACCAAGGTAGGTCAGCGACACCA